>NW_004797521.1:293471-294529 GCF_000002075.1 Aplysia californica | reverse complement strand
CCCCCCCCCAAACAAAAACAAAACAAAAACACCCCAACGAAAAGGCCAGTGTGTTGAGGGGGAACTGTAATACAGGAGCAGCTGCTTGGACCAACAGAAGAACTGAGCAGACTGGTCCAGTATAATAATAATATACCAGTGTAGGTGCCGGACTTCAAGTGTGAAGTGATCGAGGAGAAGAAGAAAATCTATCTGTAGCTCAGATTTTTAGTTTGGAAGCGGAATAAAGAGCAGGTCTTCCCGCCACCCCATTCTAAAACCCATTGCTGTTTCCCCTAATTATTGCTCTAATCCGACGACCACAACTAGCCTATTCTAGCCACAAAACACCAGTTTTTATCAGTTTATGTCCCTCAACGCATTATTAAAGAAGTGCACTACGTTGTAAGTCCTTGGAATTGATCTATTTTCACTTTTGTTGCTTTTTTTTTTTTGGCCTGTTGTTTAAAAACAAACAAACAAACAACCCCCCCCTAAAAAAAAAAACAATAACAAAAAACGACAAAAAAACAACAAAAAAACAACAAAACAAAACAAAAGAAGATTTTAAAAATGAATGAGTGTGGAGCCTGATAAAATACCCCCGCAAACCGATATAAATCACTCACGATAGTGTACCATAGCCTACAAATACAGCCATGACCATTGACCAGAGCAAAGCCTGATGCATGTAGGCCTACTGCCAAACCGATAAAATATATCTCGTCTTCATCGGTGTCCAGCAGTGTCAGACGTTTAAAAGAAAAACATTTACATTTTAAGCCAGTCATCCTTGTTCAACAGTGTCAGATATTTTAAAAGAAAGACATTTCAATTTCAGCCATAGAAGCATACTTTCTTTTACTTTGAACATTATTGCCTAAACCATACATTGCCTAAAACATTTTTTTCAGAGGTCGATGCTATACATAATATACACAAAGTATTGACTTGCATAATAAGTATTGTGGCTAAATATATAACAATCATTGCGCCTAAAACATTTAATTTTTTTTCACATGTCGATGCAATACTATGCATGATTAGGCCTATGTGTTTATTACGTTATAATATATATA
>NW_004797521.1:289860-291378 GCF_000002075.1 Aplysia californica | reverse complement strand
AGAGAGAGAGAGAGAGAGAGTGTGTGTATGTGTGTGTGTGTGTGTGTGTGTGTGTGAGAGAGAGTGTGTGTGCGTGTGTGTGTGTGAGGGGGTGGGGGGGGGGTAAAAAGGTACAAAATGCACACCAAAAAGCGTTGCGACCCGTTCAGTGCTAAAAAATAACAGTTAAGGACAATGTCAATCTGAGCTAATAATATTATGTCTTTTTGGAATACTCGTACATTTATTTACTTTCTCTTACAATACCATCCATTTTCCGAGTTCTTAAGCTATGTATGTTGTATTCCTCATTCAAAATGAAGTACATACCATGAACACGTACATGTGTACAATGCACCTATGTCCAGCAGGGAAGCAAACCCGTACAAATATAATATGGTTGTTGGTTTTGTCTCGTCATTTTCAACAATAGCCCAGCCGCACGCATCATGATACCCACATTCCTTTCTCAATGCCAGCTTATAGCTCGTTATTCGATACCCACATTCCTTTCTCAAGGCCTACTTATTCCGATTGCTGTTAGTAACGTCTGTTTTACTGAAGCGGTCTGTGTACTCAATGGAAAAAAAAGGGGGGGGGGAATCAAATAAAAAGATACTGATAGAGTCATTTGGAGCATACATTCTATCTAGAGAACATAATTAGTATTACTACAGGTATATCTTCACGCGATAAATGCATTCAGGGGCGAGCAAGTCTCTACATAAACTGCTAACCGGACTGGGAACGTCATCATTTTTAGTTACCTCCTCAATACACTTTCGCTACTTCACTGGCCCTTGAGAGTATCGTAATTATTTTGACATTTAAAGGTAGGCTCATGGGTTTATCCCCCTTATCTACACAGAGAAGTTGTTAAAAAGTGGATCCAGAGATTTTAATGTCCTTCTCCAATACGATCAAGACAGATGGGTGAGGAGTTAAAGTACTCAGATAGCCCAGGTGAGGAGACATAACAACTTTTTACAAACCCCAAAAATTAAAAAACCTCATGAGAGGAATTCGAACTAGGGTCACCGGCATAACAATTAACAGCCCGTCTTGTTACCAATTAAGCTATTCTCGTATTTAGAGCGTCATTGGGGACTACCCCAAGCCTACGTCTTTTCACATGTGTTGTAGAAAGAACACCTAAAGCTGCTCAGTTGAGATTTTAAGACCGCCCTAATACTGTATCATATATATATTTTTTGGGTAAATATTTTACGGCGCTTGCAACTGCATGCGGTCATATGAGCGGGCGGGACACACTAAACATTTTTTAGTTGATACGAAATTTTGAATTTTGCCCAGGTGGCGGCCGAAGCCTACTCTTATCGATTTTAAACCACCAAGGGATCTTTAACGTGCGCAACTTTCACACAGGACCTCCGAGATTTTTCGCCCTTGTCCGAGAAGGCTAGGTGTAGATCTTTCCTACCAGAAGATCAGGGGTGTGGCTGACAGACAGCAGTAAAAAAGAGCCAAGGAGTAGCAGTAGAAAGGCTGCAGAAAGGAGCCCAGAGGAGAGGGCAAAGG
>NW_004797521.1:287105-288384 GCF_000002075.1 Aplysia californica | reverse complement strand
CCCCCCTCCCATTAAAACGGTGTTGGTAATATCAGTCATTGCTTTTAAAGCTGGCCAGAAACTTTAAATATGTTTTAAACGCTGATTTGCATTTTGATAAAGCGATCGTATCTCGTATGAGTGCTGATAAATGCGTTTCACAGGAAGGGAAGGTGGTTGGAAAAAGCTCTCCATCCAAATCTGTGACTTTTACTTTGGACAGGTTTTAACTTATTTTTGTTGTTGTTGGTCGATCTTAATTAAAGGAAGAGATGGCACGCATTCGATGACCATGTTGCAAAGATAAGCTGGTGCAATGTTGTTGGCGCATTTAAAAGAAATAACAACTATCTTGCGCTAAACACATGCTTTAAAGTTGAACCAATGGAGTCGGTGTTTCGTGCTTATTGGTGGGTTTCTTTAGGATCATGTGAGCGGCTTGATTCTGAAAGTGAAAGCGCTGTAACCTCTTTATCGTTTCAGTGAAAAAGTCTCCAAAAAGAACATTGCAGAAGTCTAGACTTGAAAGCACAAAGGGTGTGATGAGAGTTTAAAAAAATTAAATATGGAATCGACACTATGGTAATATAAGATTTGTTCTATTCTGCGTAGTGCAAATAAATCCCTTTGCATATGATGCAATGATAACATACACTCATAATAAAAGCCTGTAGTTTTCGTTTAAAGAAGAAGATGTTCTCATTCCCAATGCAGATATTGGTTTACGCTAGGCTTCGATCGTTCATCTTAAGTCTGTTTGATATCATAAAGTTCTTTACATGGACAATGCCTGCTTGCATGCTGGTTATCAGAAAATTACAATTTGTTGGTGAAGCAGAATTATACAATTGAATGTGGCCAGCGTACCAATGGTAAAAATACGTCATGCACTCTTATTACTAAACTGAGAGGTTTTGCGTATAGGCCTGGTGAGTACAAAATTGGAGCGAGCACGGATCCTTGGGGCATGCCAAAGCGCAGGCTGGTGAAAGAGGGTGACATTTTACCATTGGCGAGTCGAGCAGGCTGCAGAATGCGAACAAACAAGTACAACTCAAACCATTCAAGAATCACCTCAGGCTTTTAATGTAGGACAGTAACAGTTGCCTCTATTATTCTGAGTCGAAATTAATTGTCAGGGCCTGGGAGGATTATGTGTGGCGCTGAATGTTTTACTGGGTAAAAAAAAAAGACTTTTATGATTAGAAGGATGACTTTGAAACATGTAATCAGACCTGCATACAAACTCTAGAAAAATTAAAAACAATATATATATGTGTGTGCGTGTGGGTGTATATAT
>NW_004797521.1:280601-281463 GCF_000002075.1 Aplysia californica | reverse complement strand
TTCCACGCCGCCTTTACTTCCCCAACTCGAAGTCAGGTACCCATTACTGCTGGGTGGGCAGGAGGGGGTCGAAAAATATCCGTGTCCGAACCGAGGCTTGAACCTGGACTTTCCGCTTCGGAGACGAGCGCACTAACCGCTCCACCACCGCACCCTATTCATATTTTTGTCATAAGTTCCCCTGTCCACGTTCTCTGCACGTGTTAGACCATCTACACGCCCCTGTATCTTCCCACGTGCTCAACTCTTTATCAAGGTCAAAGTCGAAAAACAGCCTGTCAACACAGTCGTCACATAATTATTACATCCTGATATGATATCTTCAAATGGTGCTCGTACAGCAGTGACCAAAAATATTCATGACTCATTGGTTGTGATGTGTCGCTCACGTTGAAGAAAGAGGACAAAAAACTCCAGCTTAACAACGCTGTACAGTATGTGAAAAGTCAAACGAAAATTTGGGGGCGTAGGTATTAAATATTACAGAAGATTTCAAAAGTTGATGTCTTTTTACATTGAAGAACTTAAACCTGCATTACAGACACATAATATATCAAACTTTTGTTGATAGTGTAACTTTAATGACTGTATCTAACTATCTATTTCAAAGAACAGAGCTTGACTGAAATAAAATGTTTTGTCTCCATTCATCAGGACTATCGCCAACTCTTTCGGTTAAAATTTTCTAGAACAGCTTTTCGTTTGTTTCGTATCGTGTGCCATAACTTTGACCTTTTGTAATCTGTTACCAGTAGCAATTATCGCCTCATGCCCTCACAGCCAGGAAGTAACTTTATAATGTTCAAACGTTGAGGCAAGAGTAGTGTGCACGCAGAAAGATTGGGAAGAAAGGGGGGGGGGA
>NW_004797521.1:273882-275478 GCF_000002075.1 Aplysia californica | reverse complement strand
GTAGTAGTAGTAGTAGTAGTAGTAGTAGTAGTAGTAGTAGTAGTAGTAGTAGTGAAGTAGTAGTAGTAGTAGTAGTATGTCTAATATTCCATCCCCGCCGTTGCAACAGTGGGCCTACAGGCAGCACAAACAACACAAGAAGAAGTAAAAGAATCACCATATTATACCAACATCTAGAAATCTAGATATCTAGGTTCCAACTAGATCTAGATCTAGATCTAGATATCCTAATTAAAAAACAAACGAAAAATTGAATCATTTTCACCTTTGTCAATACTGAACGTTTGCTCTTGGTCTCATTTCCAGAAGAAGACAAAGATACACCGACGATTTGCACACAATGGTACCAACATTGAGCACACAATGCCCTTTCTAAGAAACCGCCTCTCTGCGAAGTGATTGGCACAGAACGATATAAAAACTAGATCTAGTTCCCACCCTCAGATAGCCTGTTCTCAAAAGCAGGCCTATACATTTTTACAACAACAAACATTTATATATGGAATTGCTGAAAGTGAAAGTCCTGCACGTAACAGATTTCCACCGCATGCAACCACTTCAACTTCACAACACATGTGGCATTCTCAGTTTACAGGTCCGAACAGAATGCGAGTTTCCGTGAAATAACACTGTTTATAAATTCAGCACGCTAATGCCTGCCCACAACATGATCCAGGTCTGTCTGCTGGAAATAAAACACGGCTGAGTGCACTATGGACGCGCGTATGGCAGGCAGTAGGCACACACATACACACGCACACACAGACACTCAAACACGCCGCTTGTAGCTCTTCTACCTGCGGTACTTTCCCGTTTGCGGCAGCCAACATCCCAGCCCGTATCGACCCAAAGCACGACCCCCCTCCGATGAACGCCCAGGCATTAACTTTGTTTAGCCGATACGCTCTGCCAAACACAAGTCAAATAACTTTACGACAATGTCAGACCATGAATTTTTCTATATTATTATGTAACAGTATACTTGAAGAAGACAGAAAACAAGGAAGAAGCCTAATTGAAATAGTGTGGTGCTTCATGGCAGTTCCATTTTATATAAATATGACATTATATATGGTTATAATGGG
This sequence comes from Aplysia californica, assembly GCF_000002075.1. Taxonomy (NCBI): domain Eukaryota; kingdom Metazoa; phylum Mollusca; class Gastropoda; order Aplysiida; family Aplysiidae; genus Aplysia; species Aplysia californica. The sequence goes on along the minus strand of NW_004797521.1, from coordinate 274,393 downwards.
TCCGCAATAAAGACCCCTGACAATGGTTCCTGTTGTTGAAACGCTGCGCTATTTCTATAGGACTTATATGTCGTATAATGTAAGAAGGTAGTTAAACAAGTTCGCGATTGATTTGTAAAGTAGGTATGAATTAGGTTGCACTGCAATACATGTGTGGTGACATAAATCAGAAACGTCTCGACCCTTTTACTCGCAAATTTCTAAAGGAATACTTATCTTTTTTTGTTGTTGTAAACACAGCATTAAGACGAATGGCAATGCATCATGGAGTTTGAAAGTGACAGCTACGTCCACCAAACAAAATTGTTTATTCTCCTCATTAATTTTGTGCTCACATTATTTCAGACTGTCGCATCGTGCATTTTCACGCCTGATAGCTCTCGTTTTTGGTGAGAATAAACACACCCTGCCACACATACACACACACAAACACACGCACACACACAGCGCGCTCGCAGATAGATAGATAGATAGATAGATAGATAGATAGATAGATAGATAGATAGATAGA
>NW_004797521.1:268904-270069 GCF_000002075.1 Aplysia californica | reverse complement strand
ATACATACATACATACATACATACATACATACATACACACATACATACATACATACATACATACATATTAGAAATGTATCCACTGCTGATGCTGCCACTTCCGCGCTGCTCGTCAGTCTCCTGATCAATAAATTTTAATCATGAATTCCACAGGAAGCTAATTTTACACAAGAGGGTACACGCCTGCTTTTTCCCTATTATTTGGCGTTCAAGAAATAAACAGAATGACTAAAAGGACCCATCTAGAGTCAAGTACCTTTTAATTAACGTACGTTGTCTATCGTTGCTGGTCACTTTTTCGAATAAATGTGCGATTCGCTATCTGCATTTTCGATGGAGTGGTGAATTTCACAAACTAGAATTCACAAGGACATCAGTGGGCATTGTGAAATGCTGTATTGTATTCAGGGTTATCGTGCCGGATGTTTCCTTCTTATTTACAGGTCCAAGTTCGTTTTATAATATTACTCAATACTGTGAGGATAAGATTAAACGAAAACAATTGAGATCTAAGTATTACCTTAATACACTGATTGATTATATCTTTACGACTATAAACATATATCGTGGCGAGGTCAATAATTTGTTGCGCAACATATTGTCAAATATCTCCTCAACTATTGAACACAGATTCTCCAACTTTTGCACAAAGACTTATATAAATTTGCACTTAACAAATGGATATACTTGTACAATGTATTCTAGAAAATCCACTTTTAAATACTAATGTTATTAGTAATAAAAAATCGCAGTCGGTGGTTCATTCAGATTTTTAAAAAATTACAACTGGGGCAATATCGCTTTTAAAAACAAGTCCGTCATTTTTTTTTCTAATCGCGACATTATGTTTATTGCCCGTATGTTTTGAGAATCTTTCGTGAAAAAATGAGTTCACTATAAAAGTAATTTTTTGTAACAAGTTTGCTACTAAAAAGTATCATTGGTGAGCAGTGACATAGGCAAATTGTGTGTGCAAAATGTGTGTGAGAAGCGGGAAGTGTTGTGAATAATCTCATTTTCCGCATGAAGAAGGTTTGTACAATTTTATATTAATTTATAAAGAAAAGTTTAAAATCTAAAGCAAACTGTTGTTGAAAAATATAATTAAGTTAAAAAAATTGATTAAAACTGCTGTGCACTGTATGTGTGACAGTGGTTCATCTGT
>NW_004797521.1:260670-266226 GCF_000002075.1 Aplysia californica | reverse complement strand
AGAGAGAAAGAGAGAGAGCGAGAGAGAGAGAGAGAGAGAGAGAGAGAGAGAGAGAGAGAGTGTGTGTGTATGTGAGTGCTAGAGTGCGCAAAAACCATTTGAGGGACGAATGTCATAATTAAAGAAATATGAATTAAACAATGGCAAACAGATATCGCCCAGCCTCTCCTCAGTTGCGCCTGTATCATGATCTGTGAGTAGTATCAGGTTTCGGTGTCATGTTAATAATCGATTGAGGATCACGTGAGTATGTTGTTTAACTTGGATACCTTTGTGTGGTGGATGTAAATGTTATGTGAAATCTGTCAACATATTACAAGAGTGAAAGGGGGGGTTTACACATTTTAATTCTCTGATTTCAAGAAACCTTGACAGATTTTGGTGATACATTAGCTGTATAGAACAGGTCCCATTAAAACTTTTTAAAAAATCAGAGTGTTTCTGAATATGCAAAAAAAAGTCCTGAATTTATTTAAAGAACTCTTCATTGTTTAGCAAGTGTGCATTTTTCTCCACGTCATAACTTAGGATTCAAATAGTTCTACATTTATTTTATTTCTAAAGAAAAAGGGGAAAAAATGACAGGAAAAACCTGTAAAATGACGTATTAAAAAGAATATCTGCAATTTATAAAGATATTATCCTATATATTGAAATACGGAACCATGCGTGATCTTTTCATTTAATTTTTACCAGACGTGGGAGCTTCTCTTTTTGGATTAAATGTAATATTTTTATAGAACAAGAGTTTCAAGAGGGCTATGTCCATAGATGTTCATGTGCGTGAAGGTGAATGTGTGTGTATGTGAGTGTGTGTTTGTGTGTTTGAGTGTGTGTTTGTGTGTTTGAGTGTGTGTTTGTAAGTTTGTGTGTGTGTTTGTGTGTTTGTGTGTGTATATGTGCGCGTGTGAGATAAAGAGAGCGAGCGAGTGAGCGAGCGAGCGAGCGAGAGAGCGAGAGAGCGAGAGCGAGAGCGAGAGCGAGAGAGAGAGAGAGAGAGAGAGAGAGAGAGAGAGAGAGAGAGAGAGAGAGAGAGAGAGCGACAGAGACATACAGACAGACAGACAGACAGACAGACAGACATACAGACAGACAGACATACAGACAGACAGACAGACAGACACACAGAGAGAGAGACAGACAGACAGACAGACAGACAGAGAGAGAGACAGACAGACAGGCAGACAGAGAGAGCGAGACACAGAGAGACAGAGAGCTGCGGGAGGGTAGAACAGGGGTGAGGTGGGGTAGCGAAGGGGGAAAGAACGGGGGGAGGGGAGATAGCAGTTTTTGTTGAAAAGCTTGCATATCCACTAACACTGGGCACACGAAGGAAGATTTGGTAATGAAAAGCAAAAAGTCAAAGCTTTCAACAGGTTTGTTTTGTTGTCCTTAATCGGAGGATTTAATGATTCAATGTGGAAATACAGTTTAAATCGTCCCGATTGAACGGGAGGCAAGATAACAAGCTGGACAGGAGACATACAAGGAAAAGATGCCATCGCTATGTGCGCCAGAGAGATTGTGGTGTATAATATTATAAGAACGAACAGTTGTCACCCCTTATTAAGAGTCTATACGCTATTCATGTCTATGCCTGCTTGAGGCCAGCTGCCAGACGGCTAGGCTAGCATATTATATGTACTGGCATAATCCTACACTGAATGATTCATGCTCAAAAACAAACAATAGCAATGACATTACTGAATAGTATGACTGATAAAAAATGTACATCTTCGCCAAATTCCCCCCCCCCCTCCCCCCAAAAAACTCGTTTCTTACTCTTGACTAAGTTTAAAATTAAATAGTTTGCCTGCATCTATCTGAATTACACCTTCGATTTCTAAAACTTCTTTTGACACGATATTATTGTATATTGTTAATAAAGGGCCTTGAGGCAGCTTAAAGTTACAGTAAATTCACATGCTCGAGTACAAATGAATGATGTTGAAGCTCTTGAATTGTTACGATTTAATATAACATATTCACACTATTTGTGTGCAGCATATATTTGGTGTTGTACCATTACGTTGGAAACTATACTATTATAATTATTTTTAACCAATTGAGGACGCCTATTCTGGTCATTTGACACCACATAAAGACTCGCTGTTTTTGATGAACTTTAATAAACAAGCATACGAAAACTTCGTTTTTCTTTCAGGTTTTACAGGTAAGTTTTCTTTTAACTCACTGAGGCGGCGCTGTTTTGGGGTACACAAACAAGATGCTTAACCTCGTTTTACATGCCAATCTTTCAATTTTGTTTTCATTATCTAAAACTGAAAAAGGTAGGCAACAACATGTATACTATAAAATATGCAAATGTGTCTTGCTTGTTTGTGTGCAAAGGTTCGAAATGTGTCGTAACATTGCCTTTAGTCTACTGCTGGTCAGACATGCTTATCTATACATATTATATTAGTGAAAGTTCGTCACTTTCGCAGCCTAAAACTTCCGAACAGCTGAACTTTCGAATTTGACAAAATTAATGTTGGTTCAGAATCATTTAAAGGGTGCACAATTTTACTGAGGAGCCTGAAGTCATTGAAGGATTAATTTTCAGTTTTTTCATTAGTTTCGTTGAGATCTAATCTTTGGAAAGTCCGTTTTCTAAGACGCCTTTGTAGACAAGTGAGATTTCCATTCACTAACCGTGCGCACTGTTTTGAGAATATAGATCAAAACCTAATTTTTGCATCTCTCAAGATTAAATTGCTCGATTCCAGTAGAATGTAAATATCGTAGGTAAATGACTTTTGGCTGATGTTATTGTTCATGCACCGATCATTCCTTTCATCGAAAGGGGGCCCAGCTAGTTATGAAATATGTAAATACTCATGTTAGAGTTATTGATTTGTGTATGATGGCTCGAAAAAATGCTGCTTTTGGTCTGTAGCTGGTCGAACATATTATTATGTGTGTCCGCTACGTTTTTATTGAATTAAGAATCTGCTTTTGTCTTACCTTGTTTGTTCCTGATCTTTCTCCCAGGTAGATTTTATCTCTGTGTAATCAGCCTTGTTCACTTTCCAGACACCCATTTCTGAGTTGTCCACTGGGTAGTGGATTTCTGCAAGAATAAAAGAAAGTGTGTATAGAAATCAAATATTGTACAAACAAAAGAATTTTACTTTGCGAAAACATTCTTTTTCTAAACGGCACACACATCACAGAAGTCGTGAAGTTTGAAAAGAGATTCATTGAAGATTACAGTGCTCATTTTTGCACACAATTATCCATTTCAATTTGAGCACACCAATCTCCTCCAAGTTCACAAAATCAGTAACATCAGTACCTGCCACATTGTGGATGATTTGGCGAACCCTGCTATGATGTGGCTCAAGTATAGGCCTAGACCGGCTGGTCTGAACGCTCTCAAGTGTATCTCCCGGAGACAATTCCTCAGTCTTCGCTGAGTTTCGTCTTAATTCCAGGGATATTGCGCTCGGTCAGTGATGCAGGGTGCAGTCTGATCTGCTGTAAATGAACACGATGGATGATTGTGTCGGTCTTGTCTCTGTGACGTGATTCAAGGCCTGCATGATGCCACTTTTAGTTCAGGGTCGGATCATTCCTCACTGCAGGAGCCCCCGACATGTGGCGATGTGCCAACAAACGTCCAATTCTGTTTCTGTGGACGCTGAGCGCGAGAGCCCCACCTTGCTATGTTCTTCCTGTCAGTCTGGAGCATTCCTTATACGGGGTACCCACTACGGATGGGATCGGCCGAAAGGGCCGATCGCCCGACTCGGTCGCCTGAAACTGAAAACAAAACAAACACGTTTGTTTTTGAGGCGACCGAGTCGATCCCAGCCGTAATGGGCACCCCGTATAAAAAACAAATGTGTTTGTTTTCAGTTTCAGGCGACAAATTCGGGCGATTGGCCTGATACAACCGTAGTATGACGTTCGCCATCTTCTACATGTATCCTTTTCTGACAGACGTAACATGTTTTTAAAGCAGAGAAATTGTTTTAAAATCCATTTATTTATTTGTTGTTGTTTTTAAAAAAATACAAACGGAAGCAAATCATACACAGTCACTTCAGACAATAATGTATAAACAGTTGCATTGTTTTGATATTATATTTGGCTAGTGTTTGTTTCTGGCTTCTTTAATTTCATGTCTGTGGGTACTTTTTGTAATAGAACATTTAAAAAATGGGCGACACTGCAGGACCGTGCTCTATGGATGAACCGCGCCTGGACGATTGGCTTGCTTGCCTTTGATTTTCACTTCATCTGAGGTGGCTTAGTTAATTATATTTATAAGAGATTTTGCGGGATTTTCGAAAGCATCTTATCATTAGGGTGCTTGTCTTTGCCTCTGTATCTGCTTTAAGGGTCAACTACTCATGTATACAAGAATGTCGAGATGACACTGGAAAAGTCATATTATATATTTAGATTTTTTTCAACAGAAAAAAATCTCCCCGTTTAGAATTACTACATCTAGATCTAGATCTAGATCTAGATATCTAGATCTAGATCTAGATCTAGATCTAGATCTAGATCTAGATCTAGGTCTAAGTTCTTTCCGAACGTTGACATGTGTCTCTTCCTTTCTTGATAATGTCTGGCTGCAAGGAAAGCGTTACGAGATTAACATAATAATGTCATCTTCAAACGTTAATAAATACACTTTGAGCTCAGGGCTTAGGGCTTAGGCTAGGGCTTAGGGCTAAGTAAGGAACAAACTTACTGTTGTCCAGGTATCATGTTTTTCTAAATTCCATTCCTGCAGTATCATGATGTCTATTGGCTGCTTCTACTCCAGAGGTGAGGGGTAGATCTAATGTTGTTATAAGACTCGCATCACACTCTCTTCTTGGACTAATTAATAACTATTTCAATGAGCTTCACTACAGTTCGGTCGGAAGCTTGATTTCACAAATCAAAAGAGTGTAAGTGAATTATTCTTTGTGCACGAGTTAAAAGAACAAGTTATAGATCTATATCTAGATTCTATATCTAGATATAGAATCTAGATCTAGATATAGATCTAAATCTAGATCTAGATCTAGACCTATAATAATGTTTTCAGTGCCTTTTGATTTTGGTTCAAATTCCAGGCTACTCCCAATAACAGAAGCAATACTGTCATTCTAGATCAAGAAACTACACTTCCAGTGCCTCTAGAATCTAGATCTAGATCTAGACTTCCTAAAATATGTCTTACGTCCCATAAAATCCATTAGGTTTTGGCCCAGATTTCCAACATAACGATTTATTTCCAAGCTGGAAGAGGAAAAGGAAGTGACGTGGTATCTTGTCGCACGCATTGATAAGCAGGCACTTCCTTTCACATTGAGTGCAATTCAGTGCCTCTTGCAAAATCTTAGAGGTAAAAATGTACACGTTAATAACCAGTTCGGGTAAAAGCAAAACCCCAATTGAATAAATGCAATTGCAACACACCATTGGGTCGAAAACATTAACATTCATTCTCTCTCTCTGGATAAATTTTGTCAACCCTAACGATCAAACAAACCCTGAAGACCCCAGTTTATCCTTCCCCAGCCCCAACGTGCACAAACACACACACACACACAC
>NW_004797521.1:257328-259358 GCF_000002075.1 Aplysia californica | reverse complement strand
AGAGAGAGAGAGAGAGAGAGAGAGACAGAGAGAGAGAGAGACAGAGAGAGAGAGAGAAAGGAAGAAAAAAAGAGACATATGGAGGAATAATGAAACGAGAAAGGCAGGGGTCTCATTACGATATCCAAATCCTGATACTGTAGATCTGGAATCAAAGCAAAATGAGTTAAATCATCACCCGAAACAGTGGTAATAGAAATAAAAAGAGTTAAGTGACCTTTCCAACTTGAAAAGGTCCATTCTGATGAGAAAGACAATATTATTGTCTCTGCAATGAACATCTTCTGATGATATTTTCAAATAGATAGGAAAACAGAGTAGTCACAAATACCATGCAAAACCTAGACTTAACATAACATGTCGTGCTCATTAGTATGATTTAGGTTTTGTTTAGGAGTATTGCTTTCGTGTAGAGCACGAAACCTTTTTTACACATGGACTGTGTTTGTTAGATTTTGGAATAATCATCTGTCAGTGAGGAGCAGAGGCCACAAAACTGCCATAGTTTTGGGTGGTCTGGGGTGGAATAAACAGAGACGAAATTCTCCATTAATTGGATATGCAACGTATGTTCATTCTATCAATATTGATACTCCTCAATACACGCGCGAAGACAATATTTTTACGTTACTTAGATTTCGCACAATTTGGTCTAGCCTGACTTTTAGGGTCGATTTTGAGTGACAATATCTCGGGCGACTCTTATCATAGATGATATTTCAATGTGTCAGATGATGCAAAATTTATTTAGCTTTACATTGGTATACTGCATAAATGGTCAGTGCGAGGCTTTAACAGTATGACTGGGTAATTACATTTACAAGTTTCTTTTGGACGCCACTGTAAAATATGTGTCGGTTGGTATGACAGTGATTTATTTTCAAATAAAACGATTCGACTGTTCAGTACTTGTGTTCCTTTCGTTCATAGATTTGAAATCATAAATGTACATTTTTAAAGCGCCTTTGGACTCAATTTATATAATTTAGGAGGGGGTGGGGAATGCTTCGACCTTACCTGTCGAAGCCAACCTGCGCTGAGTGGGATACAATATCCCAGCAGACGAACAGAGACAATCTGTAAAGAACACCTCCCCACTCGAGAATCGAACTTACATTCTCTGCGAGCAGAGGCAAAGAATCTAGTGGTTGCACAGAGTACGGTGCCTCTTAATACAAATGTTTGCTATGCTTGGGTGAAGACAAGCACTTCGTCACAATAATGAGAATTTATTGCAATAAAAAAGCAAGACAGACTGACAAAAATTAAGGGGAGCAGACAGAAAAAAACCAAGACCAACCAACAGCGCTCTCCAATCTCCTACCACCTGCTCAGCGCTTTCGTCAAGGAAATCTGTGCCTTCACGACCCGTCAATGAATTTCTAACACAAGACAAAACTTGTTAAGTGAATGGGCTTGTAGTTAGCATGTGCTCTGGCGTGGTTGGCTCCTTCTCTCCTACAAAACATCTTTTGTCCTGTTCTCTCTTTTTGTTGTTGTTTGTTGCTCTCTTGTAACACCTCTTATAGTCGGCACTTATATGACCTTATTGTGTTGCAAATGTCATAAAACTCTTTCTAAAACCAAAGTGAATATTTTCAGCACTACAACGTAATTTGAAGGGTGGGATCTCAGAATTTAAAACTCGTCCCCGATACGATTGAGCAAATAATAGAGCCTTGAAAGCTCCCCTCAACAACCCAGGGTTAGAAATAGACTCACTGGGGATTCGAACTAGGCCCATACTCGCATTAGCCCTGCAAGAAACCCAGGGGGCTAAATCCTTATTTAAAATAAAATTGGTAAGGGTTTTACGGCGCTCGCAACTGCATAGGGTCATATCAGTACGCAAGACACACAAACGTTTTCAGTTCGTAGGAAATCTTGAATTTTGCCTGAGTGGCGGCTGAAGCCTACTCTGATCGATTTTAGACAAAAAGGGATCTTTAACTTGTGCAACTTGCACATGGGACCTCCGAGAATTTTCGCCCTTGTCCGAGAAGGCTAGGTGTAGATCTTTCCTACCACAA
>NW_004797521.1:254399-256130 GCF_000002075.1 Aplysia californica | reverse complement strand
CCAGCCAACCAACCAGCCAAAAAAAAACAAACCCCAACCAACAACAAAAGGGAAAAAATCCTGAAACAAAGACAATAGCTTTGTAAAATGCTTACCTTATACTAGGGCTACTATAGCGTTCTTCAAATCAAACCGGTCTCAAAGTAAATGTACAGAGAACATTACTGGTCATAATAATATATTAAGATCAAAAGAAACGCGAATACAAACACTGCTATGTGAGTCTACTATTATAGCGTACCTATGTATCAAAGTTTCACATCACAGTTACTTTTCAAAGTAACATACTTAAATGGTTTAGTTTGTATCTACAGAAACATTTTCGAAAGCGATGATTGAAAGTCAGTTTTAGAACGCGCTTGTCGAGGCGTTGCGCTCCTGCAGAAATCCCAAAGGTTGTTTAATGTGTGAGAGAGTGCTAAGTATTTTTAAAAAAAGTTTTAGCAGCGCTCGCAACTGCATACGGTCATATGAGAGCCAGAAGATTAGAGGTGTTACGCGAGAGTAACAAACATTAAAAAAACAAGAAGGGAAGATAAGGACGATAGATGTTTGATATGAAAGAAGAAGCAAACCACACCATAGCACCCGCCAACCACCCACAGTGATAAGTATGATGTAGACCTAGGAAGTTTATGTTTAAGAAACGGCAGCGAGACTGAAGGGATATAAAGACACAAAATAAAAAAAGTAAAATACGAGGACCAGTCTAGTAAAGGACCAGATAAGAGCGCGTCTTGAAAGCAAAAAGTAGAAGCCATACCTATGCACATGTTCGAGCACCAGCGCCGATATACAAATACACATCTATAACTATACAAACTCAGTTAGTATTAGTAAGGTGTTACGGCGCTTGCAACTGCATAAAGTCATATGAGCGCCAAGGGGTGGATGTCAACAGAAAAGTCCAAACGAAGAATCAGGCTTTGCTCACCTCTTTAGCCTCAACAGCACAACGTCTGCTTCGACTATCAAGGCACCGAGGTAATAGCAGTTCACAAGAGAGTGACAGAAATACAAAAGAAGTAGAAGGAAAATGACGACAGTAAGGATGAGGAAAGAAAAAGAACGAAAACGTTCCCCCTATGTTGTTCCGGTACAGTATGAGCATGGCATAGACCTAATAATAGGTCTATTGGAGCATGGCATTGATAGATTCTAAATCAGCCAATTTACAATTCTACTGTACATAAGTTACATAATGTTAATATACCCACTTTGGGAATGGATACACACTCAAACACGAGCACACTAACACACATATTCACAAACACGCACTAACACATAAAATGATAATAGTATACTTACACGTGGACACCAAACACATGCTTTCACAGAGTTGAACACATGCACTCCACAGAACACACACAGGCATGCACACGCGCACGCTTCCCACATACAATAAATACAGATATCACGTGCAGTTAAAGTTCCCGTTTTCTGAACATAGAGGTCCGAATAGTTTGTTGACACGATCGTTGTAACCTTGCTGACGTTTCCTATTGAGAATTTCGAGACTACAGGTTGCTGATGACGAGATGGAAATGATAGTCCCCGGAAACAGGAACTTTTAGCTAACACAATACTATTATCTTAAGGTATCGCTCGCGCATGTACAGTGTGAGGCAAAATTACACAGCATCTGACGCTTAAAGTTCTCTTTTCTTTTTTTAAAGTTTTTTTCACCAATGCCTGCCTCTCTTTCTCTCTCTCTCTCTCTCTCTCTCTCTC
>NW_004797521.1:252040-253260 GCF_000002075.1 Aplysia californica | reverse complement strand
TTTTTATTTCTTCGGTACAGCTTAGGCGTTGAGGCAGAGAAGAAAAAAAAAGAGCCAACCGGTTACTTGGTTAAAACTAGTGACTGAGTTACGGCCTCAATGACGCAGTTTGAGCATTTTAGATTATTTCGAGAAATTTGAAGAAAACAATGGCAGTGTAAAAATGTGCTTTTATTTTATGGATTCATTTTGTTCTGATGCGTTTCTTAGTTTGAACATTCAACAAAATCTGTATTGTATTACATGTATTGGAAGTAACAGACAGGTCCAGTTCTGGGCCCTTTTCAAAACCGGAGTGTCATAATTCTAGAGGCTTGTTTTCAGTTGAGACATACAACTGGCGCATCTACAAGAAGTGATTACGTCATATTATTATTATTATTCTACAAGTACAGAAATGGGTTCAGACTCAGAGAATCGTTGCTTCTGCTAAACAGGATGGCATTGGTGATTACGGTGAATATGACGTGCCACAGATGTTTCACGCCGGTGCCCTTAGTCGCCGGCCGACCTGACTGACCTCCAAGACGAGGTCAAGCCCCGGTCATGCACACTGTGAGTGAGCGCTGCCTTGCGGACTGACGCTCGCCCGCGATGCTATGTTATGTACACATAAAACGACTTGAGTTCTTATTACAGTTTGGATGTTCAGTTGAACACCGACCACTGATTCGTTGTCGCTTTCTAACGTTAATGAAGAAAATAAAGTTACAATAACCGGAACTTCAGGTTTTTTTTCTCTCACGACTGTTATTATAAAGCGTACAGTAACGCTCTTAACGTTCATACATAATAATACTATAGATATACGGCCTACGCTTCTGCGATCCAACTCTGCTGTCTTGTTGACGCTATTGCTTATTTATGAATGCATTCCACTTGAAGTTCCTGAAAACAAGGACATCTAGCAAGCGCAGAAGGCCCTTTTCATTGCAGCCTACTGATTCTTCTTTAATTTTCAGTTGAATCAACCAATTGCAACATATGTATATATTTCTAATACAGATCTAGAGCTATTCAGACGAACAGACGGTGAAATCCTAAGCCTTTGACTGCGCATGCAATGCATGCGTGAGCTTTTCTTTTTTTTTTCTTTCATTTTTCCTCAGATACGTACATTAGGACTACAGTATGTTAGGATATGGTCTATGTATTGTTTGTGTACACGAACGTGCGTGCAGGAGAGCGTACGGGCGCTGTGTGTGTGTGTGTGTGTGTGT
>NW_004797521.1:246465-248414 GCF_000002075.1 Aplysia californica | reverse complement strand
ATATATGCACACACGTGCACGCACAAACACGAACACACGTTCTTACAAAAACGCCCAGAATCTTGCATTTCAATTCAACTCTTTAAAGTATAGCAATAAGGGGGATTCCATCCCTAAAATCACCCCACCACAAACAAAACAAATATTTCAAAATATTCGATGAAATTACGAAATAACTAAGAGCAAGAAAGCTTTAATTCTTGATCCGAAAAAAGCCCCATGGCAAACCAAAAAGAGTAAGATTAAAGTAGAATAAGAAAAAGTCGGAAAAAAAGCCCTTCGTCTCCTGTTGAGATGTCAAACACATAAAGACGTTGGCGGCAATGCAGACTGATCAGTTTGCTTTGTTTTAACCGTTATGCTTTGTATCAGATAAACACTCGTTTACACATACTATGGGTTCGGCTCTGAGAAAGAAGGTCTGAAAGATAAACTTTCAAAACTGACTCTTTTGTGCATCTTTCAAAAGATTTATCTTTGCAGAGCTTTTTGCATTTTTTTGTATGCTATTGCAACATCCTGTTTAAAGGTCGTTGCGATTCAAAGTGCACAGCAGTCCGAAGGAGAAGGCTTGAGAAAGCGGCTTCTGGCATGGTCGACAATGGCACTGCTCGGAAAAGTAAAACGAAATTCGTACAGATTTTCTATCTGTATCTGCTGCTAGTAAAAACATTAAGATAAAACATTTAAGAAGACAAAAAGTATGCAGTATTTGGGACACTATAATCGGCATAAACGCCTTTTATACCTTACTCTCACTGCATGGGTATATAAAAGTCAGAAGAGACAGGTGTAAACTCAGAGCAGTCTACTTGGGTCACCAGAACAGATGGGTGACTGGAAGAGAGCAGGACAATAAATCATAGTATTTTTCAGAGTTTCCAAACGGAAAAATAATTGGTGAATCATAGTTACCGAATACCTGTCTTATGTTTCACTTTATGATGATGATCTGCTTCTACTATACTGAAAATAAATTTTGATTACTATACGCTGGACTCCCCCGGAATACAGTAAAACTTCCTTTTGTTCTTATATTACAATATGTTGGGCATAGTCGGGAGACAGGAAACAATATTGTAGAGCATTCCTTAGCTGTTGATCCCCACGAACATGGCCGAAATGTGCAGTTGGGGAATTACTCCCAACTCTGCTCTGAAACGTAATGTCGGCGAACACTTTCTGTCATTTTAACCTTTAATTATAATCGGAAGATGTAGAAGAGCTACCAATCGAAAGACTTCTTTTTTTCTGTAACCATAATGATTTTCTCGCGTATCATCCTAACTTTTCCCAAGTGTCTTTATAAAACCGTAAATCAGCATACCCCTGGTGGTAAAAGCACATTCGCCTACCCCCCCCCCCCCCCCCCCCCCTCCTCTTTTTTCGATATTCAAATCCGTTTAACCAAGTTCGCTAACCATGAGTCATCGCGGTGGATGGAAAGGGGGGGGGGGAGTCACAGCGGGGGTGCATCAATATCTTACAGTCTTACGTGAACAGGACACAGGTGATCATGACCGCATGGAGGAACTCTTGAAAGATAGCCGAACAGAAGACAAACTGTGGGCTGAGAAATTGTGACACCCCAACGTCCGTGAGCTTTTACCCCTTCCTCACATCCAAGAAGCTGAAAACTGGCATGATCAGCAAGCCAAGAGGAGGGCGGAGCAGCTTTGTCATTGTACCGCCTGCGGTGATACGTGTTCTCCAACCAAGTAATCAAGTAAGTAAGTATACTGTGTAGCATTGGGCACTCCGTTAGTTTAGTTGATTTCATACCAGACTAGAGAGTGGGTGACCCTGGTTCGAATCCCCAGCTAAGCGTTTATTTTAAAAAATATTTTTAAAAAGGTAGCGTCAATTGCCACCGAGTGGCGCGGTGGCAATTGACAAAAATTGACTTTTTGTCAATTGCCACCGTATGAAGCGGTGTCAAGTCTGAAAAC
>NW_004797521.1:243828-244879 GCF_000002075.1 Aplysia californica | reverse complement strand
GGCGTTCTTGAACTTGAGTTATGTTGGGGAGTTTTTAAATCATTCCACCCATATGTTCTGTCCTATTGGAGATGGACGTTACGTTCGGAGGTCACGTCTTTTAAATAGCCTAACAATGTTGAGAGGGACGCTAAATCTATAAAATAACCAACAACAAAAGAAATGGGTACGCGAAAAAATTACATACAACACGATAGTTCACTCCTCTGTTTGAGATACAGATAAAAACGCCCTAAAAAATACCGGTGGCGACATCAACAACAAAGCAAGTTTTATCCATTTTTTCGTTTTCCTTTTGTATCCCCTAAAGCTAGGTTTTTATGCCCACATCAACACAATTTAGATTATTTAAGAGGCGGGCTTTAACCTTGCATGTCAGACCCAACCCGAGCTGAGTGGGATACAGCGTCCCAGCAGAAAGCCCGAGATACTCGATAAAAATTGTCTTCACTCATGAATAGAACTCCGGACTTCTGCGTTCGACGGCTAAGCCCCTAACTGTTACGTCACAGATTCCAATCTATTTCTAATGAGTGACATAATTTATCTTATATTATAAATATGCGTAGAAGCAAAGAGAATGTTGTAAAAGAATTTTTAGATGAGAAACGAAACAAAGTTATTTTCTGTATTTTCGGTACCGACATAATCTGTAAAATTCAGAGTCGATTTTGTGGGACTCTCTTTCTTTTTATTTTTAGAGAATGATCCTTCTTGTAATGCAATATCCTATCTTCGACCTCCATCACTGCTATCTTGATTTAAAAGATAATAAGTACTTACTTATTCCGTGTTTTCCCCCTACTTTCTCCACAAATCGAAGGCTCACACAGCATTGCAATGCGGCCGTTTATTCTTTTACACATGGGAATCGAATTTTATTTATACATTCTTCTTGTTCTTCTTGTTCTTCTTGTTCTTCTTGTTCTTCTTGTTCTTCTTGTTCTTCTTGTTCTTCTTGTTCTTCTTGTTCTTGTTCTTCTTGTTCTTCTTGTTCTTCTTGTTCTTCTTGTTCTTCTTGTTCTTCTTCTTGTTCTTCTTGTTCTTCTTG
>NW_004797521.1:242482-243728 GCF_000002075.1 Aplysia californica | reverse complement strand
TTCTTCTTGTTCTTCTTGTTCTTCTTGTTCTTGTTCTTCTTCTTGTTCTTCTTGTTCTTCTTGTTCTTTTTGTTCTGTTCTTGTTCTTCTTCTTCTTCTTCTTCTTCTTCTTCTTCTTCTTCTTCTTCTTCTTCTTCTTCTTCTTCTTCTTCTTCTTCTTTAAATTCTATAATTATCTTTATGATTGTGATTATAATTATGGTTATGATAATGATTGTGATTATTGGAACCATAATTTAAGCCGACGGAGAACACGTGTCTTGTTAAGGTGAGTACTTTTAGTCCATACGTGTACCAATCAGAGTTGAACGTTTCACCTGTTTAACTACCGGGTCGGCATCGGCAAAACACTTTCATTGATTAGAGGCCTAGTATTATTTTAGTACGTGTGTACCAGCTAGCTCAGCTTAAGTGATGTCGGTGGTCAAGTGGTCATAGGCTTCCACACTCGATGATCGTGAGAGAACGAGTTTGGGGTGTTGAGGCTCTATTTGATCCGAAGTTATGTCTTTGATAAAGACACTTAACAAGAATTTTTTTCCCATTTGGTTCCGACTTGTCGGAGATGGACATTAAATTCGGAGGCCATTCCTTATATAAGCTAAGAGTGTTGCTTTACTTTACCTTATTTTGACTTTTACCCGCCGCTTATACCATTTTGGGTGTCGCGGGAAGAAAGAGACGTCTCTTTGTCGCCAGTCGGAGAGCTTGGGTCAGGGGGATGCCGAGGGTGGTTAATGAATCCCTGACTCCATCTATCCTGGTCTTTCTCGGTCGCCCTCTAGCCTTGTTGCCATCGAATTTTTTAAAAATGCAGGCACCTTGTGCTGGATGATGTGTTGGTAATCGCATGAGATGTCTGAACCATTTGATTCTTTGGTGTTGGATGTGATGCATGACATCATTTGTGTCCACCATTTCTCTGATTACTGAGTTTCTAATTTTGTCTCGCCCGAGTGTTGTACAGTATGTAAAGGACGTTAAACCTTTACAATTTCGTTTTTCGCTCGACCCACATATCTGTATCCAACCCAATCCTGTAGACCGAATGTTGTGATACGTATTGACTACTTTTAAGATACATATAGTCAACATGTTACCCGAGTGTAAATCCCCATTGTTAAAATAAAAAGCTAGTTATCTAATAATTATTATTAGAGAGCAAGAGAGTGCGTGAGCGAGTGAGTGTGTGTTTGGGGTGGGAGTGGTGGGGTGGGGGTGTGTCTGTGTCTGTGTGAGTGTGTGT
>NW_004797521.1:240080-241355 GCF_000002075.1 Aplysia californica | reverse complement strand
CCCCCACACTTTTGTGTACAAATTGTCAGAGGAAATTTAACCCTCCCCTGTCCTTACAACGTGTAAACAGAGCGTGGTTGTTGTGTTCGTCAGCCTGACGACTGGCGTCAAGAGAATCTTACACTTCACGCAGTGGATCCTCTTGTCAAAAAACCACTGATGTAATGCAGTGCATGTTGATGTTGTTCTGATCTCGGCTGTGACTGTGAGGTTACAACACTTATAAGTGTTGTCAAGACTCTTAGGAAGGATGAAAATGCTGGATTTATTATATAATTCAATATTGGCTCAAAATAAGTAATTTTTAGGATTAGTTATTGTTAACCATGTATTGTACTGATCTTGTGAGTACTCACAAATGTATGTGTTTAATATAGGGCCCATGTAAAGAAACTTTTTTATTACTAGATCGAGATTTAACAAAATATATTTTTGTTTGGTCGCTGGCCCACAGGTGCCATGCAAAGTTACGTGCGCATTGACAAATGAATGAATGAGGCAGAATTTTTTTTCACGCTGATAGATCTAGACAAAAAAGAACAAATTATAAGTGTAATGTTTTACTCGCACTGACTACTTACATGTGAAAGCTGTGATTTCTCTCTTTCTCGCGCCTGTTTGTGTATCATCGTTATTTATACACAGATCTACTCAGCATTACTGTGTTAATATATCCACTTTGCTCCTTAATATATATAATACAGTAAACCGCCTGGGCTTCTTGGCCACAACAGTTGGGCTGGTGCGCCCCCATGTCTGACACGTGTAGGTCACTACCGCGAACTCAAGTACTATAATACATGAGAGTACGCTTAACCGAATACGATTGATTTTTTAAAAAAAATAGCGGTATACTGAAAGAAAATAAAAAAATTCCTGGGGTCATTTTCCTTTTATTTGATCTGCTTTTCCTAATCGACAAACGGGATAAACCGAAGAAAATCAAATTGGTCCCGTAGGTTTTGATCTCTACTTTTTTACCTCTTCTACTCAACACCTCGAGGTCACTCTGAAGGCAAGCCCGGCGTTGTGGGGTCTCGTGAGTTGATCTGCGCTTGGGGGAATCGTTGAAAGAAAGCTACACCAAAAACATCGTAAGAACGCTAGACTGAAGAAAAACTAAGTGCGAAGAAGGTGTGCCACCCCTACGCTAAAGAGCCTGTAGTTCATGCATGGAAAGCCGGCTGTGGAGGTGCGCTTATGATGGTGAGACAGTAAACTATTCTTATCATTCCGAGTGAGTGAGTGAGTGAGTGAGTGAGTGAGAGAGAGAGA
>NW_004797521.1:237865-239106 GCF_000002075.1 Aplysia californica | reverse complement strand
TTAAATGTAATTGATTTTACGCCCTCCATCGACGAAATTTACATGAATCAGGAGGTGGGCTTCGACCTTGCCTATCAGTGTCCCTGGGTTGAGAGGGATACTTAATGTCCCGGCAGAAAGACCGAGATAGGCTACTCGGGGATCGAACTTGGGTCTTCTTCTTGTGTCCAATACCATGTAGTGATAACTGCAGGTTTGCTGCAGTTGCTGTAATGTTTCATTGAGTATGTTGTCAATGTTAGGTCTCGGGGGGAGAAGGGCAGCTCTGATGTCATTTAGGGTTGAGCAGTGGAAGTGGTAAAAAGTTTGTAAAAAAGTATTTCGTTTGTTACTCGTGCGCAAATCTGATACTCTTTTCTATGCTTACCATGTCCTCTTTCACACTACTTTCCCTACATTCCTTACGCTATTTCCCGGAAGTCAGTTTTGTAAAATGTGTATTTTTATGTGATATGGGCAAATGATCTCAAACACTGAATAAAATACCTACCTACCTGCCCTGCATCCCCCTTCTAACCCATCACCTCTGATCACCTCCCCCTTTTCTGCAACAATCATCCCCTCCCTTTTCCTTCATAGAATGTTATGATAAGCCGCACCACACCTACCTACCTTACTACCTTCCTACCCTCCTACCTACCTACCTACCTACCTACCTACCTACCTACCTACCTACCTACCTACCGACCTACCTACCTACCTACCAACCTACCAACCTACCTACCCAGTCTGTTCTGTAATAATGTGCATATCTTTTACGCCATGTGGACCAATGTCCTTAAACACTTAATAAAATACCTACCTACCCACCTTGCATCTCTCTCCTAACCCGCAATCTCTATCATCTCCCCCCCACCCCCCACCTCAACTTTTTTTCCTTCTTTCGAGCAACAATCCTCCCCTCTTCTTCATAGAATGTTATGATAGCCCGCACCCCACCACCTCTCCCCGGCCAGCGACCGGGTTAGCAGACGTCAGTCCGTGCAGAAGCAAAACTGACTTAGCAGACGATCGCGAGCACTGTTCCCGCTACATCTTCTTGTTGGCCTCTCAATAAAAACGCCTGCTGGTCACGGACAGGGGGACAGACAGAATTCTCCGCTCAGAGGCAGGCAAACGACGACAATCGTACCAGCGGAAAACGTAACGGGTGCAAGCAGAACACTGTCTACCTGTATCTCCGCTGCTCACAGGACAACGCTCCTCTTTCCGTCTCTCGCTGTCTCCCTCCCTCTCTCTCT
>NW_004797521.1:236301-237765 GCF_000002075.1 Aplysia californica | reverse complement strand
CTCTCCCTTCGTATTCCGCTCTCTTTCCCTTCGTATCTCTCTCTCTCTCTCTCTCTTTCTCTCTCTCTCTCTCTCTCTCTCTCTCTCTCTCTCTCTCCGAGCGTAGGGGGGAACCACCAGACTAACAACCTGTGGAGAATGACGTATGCGTTCACCTGCTGAATTCGCCTACTATCCCTGTGGTGGCCCCCACTGGTGCCCGAGTGTTGGATTTTTACTTCTGTGACAAAAGTTCTTCGGATGACAAGAGTTCTTTGAGTAACGAACGTTCTTGTTTTGTGGCATAAGCCTTTAGCGTGACAAAAGTTCTCAAACTGACAAAAATACTCTGTGTGGGAAAAAAAAAGTTGTCAAAGTGACGAAAGTTCTCAAGACAGAAAATCTTTTAAAGTGACGAACATTCTTCGTGTGACTAAAGTTCCCCCCAGCTGCTAAAGTATTCTTCTTTCATTCCAAGTTTGAGTTAAGGCTGATTCAGACACAGTACCATTCCAGTAAGTTTTTAGTTTAGTTTTGTTCTGTTCTGTTGTTAATTAAATCTAGTCACAACTGTCGAGCCAGTCATGCTTGTGTTTCGCCCAGCTGGTTCAGTGACGACAACGAGCAAAGCGGTGCTTCTATAAACAAAATGTTCTGCTTTGTCTACATATCTTTGTTCCTGATTATTTTTTTTTCTTTTGTCTGTTGTTGTAAGAACGTTTTCATAATTATTATCACGACCTGTCTGTTTAACTCATTCAATACGTTTCATACAACATACTGACGGAACACATTCACATTTGTAGAAACCACGCCTTCAGTTCTGAAAAAAAATACAATGCGTTTAACCCTTAACAGCACTTGGGCGGACAGTTTAAAATTGGTTGTATTGTTTCCTGTCGTCTATTACCCTGCTTCGATCACCGGCCCCCGCCTTCTTATACTGTCATATTTGGATAGACCTTTGTCTGTTGTCTCTACCCCCATTATTTTGATTCCCTTTCGAGGAAAAGAAGTTTTATCTCCTTAAATCGCCCTTAGCGAGGAACAAGCATTCGTCTCAATTTATTAACGAGCCTTTTAACCTTTTCTCCCCCCCCCCCTCCTCTCTCGAAAAAACCTCCCGAAAATTCCGAAAAAGACAAAACAAAGAAAAACAGCCATCCTAACTCTGATATTCGACATACGCTGAAGATGTTATTCAATCCTTTTCGGTTTTTTTTCCGCTTTCTCTCCTAGTTTCCTTCCACCTTTTTTTCTACTTCTATCTAAGCTTGTTCACAACACAAGAGTAGGAGTACATAGAAAAGTTGCTGTCTGTACCATCGTAAAAAAGTGTTTCTTTCTTTCAGTTGTGGCCTTAAAGAAAATAAATTAGATAAAAATCTGCAAGTAACCGTATTGTGTTTTTGTCATGGTTATTGTTTTTAAAAAAATCCTTCCGTTCACAAAGTTCCGAGAAATCCACCCTGCGTAAGTTGGGTT
>NW_004797521.1:231388-234368 GCF_000002075.1 Aplysia californica | reverse complement strand
ACACAATGCAGTCAGTTCTATCATTCTATCATAGCCCAGGACACAATGCAGTCAGTTCTATCATTCTATCATAGCCCAGGACACAATGCAGTCAGTTCTATCATTCTATCATAGCCCAGGACACAATTCTATCATTCTATCATAGCCCAGTGTGGTCACATCGGAAAGAAGCCCCGCCAAATAAAGGAAGTTATAGCATTGATTGGAGCGGTAAACGTGAACATGTCATGACTATATTATGATTATTATTATTATCATTATAATTACGCCGAGAATTTCTTTAAAAAATGTATCATTTAAATTTTAAAAAACAACAACCCCCCCTCCCCCAAAACAATCAACAAAACAACCATCCCCCCTCCCCCAAAACAATCAACAAAACAACCATCCCCCCCTCCCCCAAAACAATCAACAAACAACCATCTCTCCCCCCAAAAAAACAACCTAAAGTAAAACCAAACAAACAGAAGTTCAAAGAGCAAATAACATAGTTAACAAAATCCTTGCATGCGTCTCACTGTGCTGCTATACAATGTTGTTGTTGCTGCTGTTGTTGTTGTCGCTGTTGTTGTTGTTGTTGTTGTTGTGGTGTCCCATTCACCAGATCCCAGTGCTCTGTGTGTGTCTACAGACATGATCTGTTTGTTTGTGTATCTACAGACGTGATCGGTTTGTTCGTGTATCTACAGACGTGATCTGTTTGTTTATGTGTCTACAGACGTGATCTGTTTGTTTGTGTATCTACAGACGTGATCTGTTTGTTCGTGTATCTACAGACGTGATCTGTTTGTTTGTGTATCTACAGACGTGATCTGTTTGTTTGTGTATCTACAGACGTGATCTGTTTGTTCGTGTATCTACAGACGTGATCTGTTTGTTTGTGTATCTACAGACGTGAACCAAACACACAACCAATAGAAGGATCGCCCTCAGTCTCAGTATCTCAAAATCTGTCCCCGCGGTTTTATGCACCCCGCATAATTTAGCCCAATTTGATCATTTTTTGCATAATCTTTGATTATTTTCCTTTAGCATTCTTTGTTAAAATTAACATAATCGCATAATTTCACATTTTTGGGCTCAGTTTGCATAATTTCGGAACTTTTCTTGCACAAAAGCACGGGGACAGCAAACTATTACAATTCTATCTCAGATGGACCATCCTGTCACAACAACCAACTTTATCTGTCGACGGGACACACAGCGTCACGCCTCTCAACACAGTCACCATCAAATCTACAAACGTACAGTGATAAGAATCTCTCAGAAACACAGCTGACCTTGTTAGAAGAGGAGAATCTGTCTCCTGGGACTACTGTCTGGAAGGTTGAAAGAGTTGCGGAAGAATAAAATGTTTTTCCTTTCACTTCTACGCTTTATAAGATCGGGAAGTTTCACCAACCTGTGGTGGGGTGTGGCCGTATTCAACACGATGCTTCACACAACACATTTCTTCATCATGGGTGGGTCTATTTGTCTATTTGTCTATTTATCTGTTTGTCTATTTGCCTATTTGTCCACGAGGGTAGGATCATCCCAGACGGTACATGCTATGTCTGTTGCTGCCCCACCTCCCACCTCCCTCCCCCTCCCAATCTTCTGAGCATCCACTGTGGGTGGGGCACTGTGGCGCGGCTTCCGTCTTTTCGCCAGGTGTGAGGTGTGAACGCGATAGATATGACAATAGTGGAGATGATTGAGACTATCACCGCTACTAGATCTACAACTTTTGTTGATTCTTTGCCCATTTATATGAGATTAACGCCGTCTGATTAGTAGAGAGAGCGTGCGTATGATAGTGGCGAATAGTGTACAACGTGGCGTCAGTGGCCTAGTGGTTAGACTACCGGACTCATAAACGTGAGGTTGCTGGTTCGGGGGTTCGAGTCATGGGCCCGACGTTGTGTCCTTGGGAAAGGCACTTTACACAAATTTTCCTCACTTCACCCAGGTGGGAATGGGTACCCGGCCGTAGATAGCGAAAGATCTTGTCAGTATGATAGTGTTTTAGCGCCTATAAATGGCTGCTTGCACTGTATGCTTCCCAGGAAGTTGAGATCGTTTCAGAATGCTCTCAGGTCTGCTGGGGTAATAGTATAGATTGTGAAACGCATAGAGCTTGCTGTTGAGCGGGGATGTGTGCTATACAACAGCTATCTACTACTATTGCCACTGCTAGTGCAGCTGCTGCTGCTACTTGTCATTATAATGATCACAATTACTGCCATAATTATCGTATTTCTATAGCGCCTACCCAATAGCAGGATACCATATTATTGTCCAGTGCAGCAGTATACGAGAGGGGAGTGGGTCTATGTAATACGTTTCATAGAGCGTCAAAGAGTCAAATGGTTTGGACATCTAACCAGAATGCCCCAGAAACAACTAGCGGCTAGAGCTTACCACACCCGTGGATCCGGCTTCAAATCAGGAGGTAGATAAATCAAGAAAGACCTGGCTGGATGGGGTTAAACATGTCCTGGAACAACATAACATATCTATCACAGACGCTACACACCTAGCACAGGACCGAAACTTGCACACCCCCCCCCCCCTCGACATCTTAAGGATACAAGAGAAAGGACAAAGTAAAAAGTAACTTAGGGATCGTTAATGTGCGCCACCTGCACAGGGGACCGCATAGATTTTTCGCCCTTATCCGATAAAGTTATGTGTTAAATCTTACCTGCCCTAAGATCAGGGGTGTGGATGAAAGACAGCAGTAAGAAGGAGCCTAGGGGATGCAGTAGAAAGACTACAGAAAGTGTCAGGAGCCCAGAGAAGGGGTCCAAAGAATGGAGGGGGGGGGGTGAGGGCAGAAAGTGGAGACGAAAGCAGACGACAGAACATTGCATGATCGCAGGAAAGGAGGTGAAGAAAGGAGAAGAAGTTCAGTAGAAAATGTTCGGTTGCTGTCAGGTTTCGATCCCGGGACCTAAAGAATGAGAGGCGAACACCGTAACTTCTACGACACGAGAGC
>NW_004797521.1:228998-231288 GCF_000002075.1 Aplysia californica | reverse complement strand
GTTACTTGACAGGCTGTATTCTCCTCGGATAGGATAGTGTGCTTTTCTTAATCTTGTTAAATCTATTTCAAATGGATGTTTAGATATCTGCTGTGATGAAAATATGTGTGAATGACAGTGCTTGACAGGTGATCTGTGAATTGATGTATAGTGAGGTCAAAAATTCGTGGTGCGACTTATTTTCAAATATCTCCTCAACTATCGAACATAGGTTCTCCAATTTTAGAATAGTGACTTGTATCAATTTGTTCAACCTCAATTTTTTTGTAAACACCTGCAAGCTGTGTTCTAGAAAATTCCGTATTAAATACTAATAAAAAATCCAAGTGGGTGGTTTCTACAGGTTTTTCTAATCGGGACATTGCGCTTATTGAACGCATGTTTTTAGAGCCGTTAGTGGAAAAATGTGTTCACTATAACAATAATTTCTTGTAACAAGTTTTGCAAGTGAAAATTGTCTTTGATGAGCTGTGACATCGTAGGCCATATGCGTAATCCAAATGTGTGTGAGAAGCGGGAAGTGCTGTGAACAATACCATTTTACGCGTGACAGAGATTTCAAGTATTTTATATAAATTTATGAAGAAAAGTTTTTTAATACAGCCCCAGTTGTTCTAGAAAAATATGATTTAGTTAAGATAAATTGATACAAACTTCTATGCAAAGTATGGATGACATTGATTCACCCGTTAAAGAGATATTTGAGGATAAGGTGCACCACGAATGTTTGACCGCACTATAGTTAAATAGTCAGAGCAGTCGCCCAAAGGCTACTTCTATCAGGAAAGATGCAGCACTATCATTCCGTCAAACCCGCTCTAACAACCGCTTGTTCAGGACAATTACCCACACAAATGAATACTTCACATTTCCCCCTTGTATTTTTATACATTACGATGACACTATCCACGAACCCTACCTGTCTAAGATGACCAATTTTCTCATTGCTAATTAATGGGCGTCTTGAACGAGTGCGAACGTGTTTTTCTCTAAACACTAACTATCAAATGCAATCCATTTGAGCTAGTTTTTTAAATATTGATTTCTGTTTGTTTTTACTTACACCGCTTGGCAAGGTTCTGGCGATCGCGAAGATTATCATATCAAAGGCCGCATGAAACAAACATTCAAAATAAAGTCCAGTTTGTAAGACATGAGCTCTCGGTACCGATTTATCGATGTGATATCATTTCCATTTTCTTCCTTTCTATCGCTTCATTGAACTGTTTCTCTTTCTCTCTATATAATACGCCCTATTTGCTGCCCCCCCTCCCCACTTATTTTGATTTGTGTTGTCTATTTCTTGTGCCCTGTCCTTCTTCTGAACGTCATCTTTCTCCGTTAAATTCAGTTCATCCCTGAGTCACAGTTAGGCACTTCCGCTTCACACGAGTCTTTTCCATCGAGATTTCCGGTGCTATCCGATTCCGATTCTACCGTATGTAAATCCTTACCTCTGATCGGACAAGTTTTTCGTAGCCAACAGAGCCCTCGGTGACAGCAGAAAAAGGTTTATGCCTTCAGAAAATTAGCCAGGCTGCCAAGTGAAGGCTTTGATGTGGCCGCGAAGTTTCCGAGATGCTTAGGGCGCAGAGTAGTCTGGTTTTGATGGGTGTTGGAAGAGAGTCAGAAAAGATTACCCTAATTGACAGGCCAAGGAGGGGATGAGGATGAGCGGCAGGGTTAGGGGTGTGGACTTACTATGTGGGCCTGGTGTAGAAAACGAGGTCAAGTTATGGTTATTTTTTTGGAAAGCATTAGTTATAATTCTGTTCCTGTCCAATGTTATGGGATTTTACCCCCGGCCTTTGAACCCAGCTCTTTTTTTTTTATTTTTTACTTTTTCTTCTTTTTGTGGGTTTTTTTCCCCTTTCTTTTTAAAATTTTAAAATATTTCTTTCGAATTTTTATCATCTTTGTTTGAAATCACTTTCACTGTTCTCTGTCTTCTCTGGGTATCTGTATTCACTTCTCTGGTCTACATAATATACAAACTATTTTTCCCTGCTGTTATGTACGGATACTTTGTAGGCGTTGTGCGGGGACAAGGTTGGTGTCGCACAATGTTATGTTTAAAGATAAGATAAAACGAAAATTTATTATCTCAGAGGAAAATTTTTCTTGGCTGTACAGGACCGTAAAAACACATGCAGGTATACCCAAAAAATCTAAATTATATATTACTCTCAATAAAATTCAATAGGAAAAGAGAAGTAAAGCTGACAAAATGTACATTCACAACAGATGCATCATTCAACCACATCAGGAATTTAATTACAAGACCTATATA
>NW_004797521.1:227739-228898 GCF_000002075.1 Aplysia californica | reverse complement strand
ATATATATATATAAGACCTATATACAAGTTATATATAGATACATACTCTAAAGAGCAAGACACATCTATGCTCATTCTGACTAAAAAGCCTTATGCTACCTTAATATGCTAGATGGTAAAAAAACTTCTTTTTATGTTTCTTTCTTTGTTTTTGGAGGTACATATCTGCAGCTGCGTGATCTTACAATTTGAGTGGAAAGGGGGTGTGATGGATCGTTTATAATGCGTTTTATCTTTTTTTTATACGTGTGGTGTTATACAATTCATCAATTCTAGTAAAGTCATATCCAGAGATCTTGCTGGCTTTCTTAATGGTTCTGTCAAATTTTTCTTTATCTTTCACCTTACAATTCACACCCCAGAAGTAAATACAAAATACACACTTTTAATCATAGAATGGTATAAAATAGTACATTATTATCCCAGAGTGATGTTATATTTAAGAACAAAACCATCTCGCATGGCAGTGTCCGAGGAAACTTTGTATTTTATTAAAATTAGAACAACAAAAACACAAATGTCAAATTCAGTTTCAACAACAATTATAGTTACTTTTATTATAGAATACCGACAAATTGATCACGATAATAATGAAACAATACTGATAACAATAATAGAGTAGAAGCAATGCCGTCAACCCTTTCAATCCATCATGTGTTAGAAGAGAGCGAAAGCGAGCGAGCGAGCGAGAGAGAGAGAGAGAGAGAGAGAGAGAGAGAGAGAGAGAGAGAAGGGGGGAGGGGAGGGGAGGGCGGATATTAGTGAAATGGAAAGGTTTTTGAGGTGATAGAAATAGAAGTGGCAGTTTTCGTCCCCCGAAAAAGACATAAAAAGTTGCTGATACGTTGAATGATACCATGTTCACCACTACCTCGCCTAACCATCTATGTTTTTCTTGGCTGGCTTCTTGCTTTCTTACTATTTATTTCAAGTCGAATGTGCCTTGTCCGTTTTCG
Organism: Aplysia californica; assembly: GCF_000002075.1. NCBI lineage: Eukaryota > Metazoa > Mollusca > Gastropoda > Aplysiida > Aplysiidae > Aplysia > Aplysia californica. The sequence continues at coordinate 227,942 of NW_004797521.1, read as the reverse complement.
TTGGTGGCTGCTGATTGTAGGATGGGTTCAAAACCTTTCATTGATGGTATTGTATTTGGCGGTGTCTTGGTGCGAATCTTCCATGCTCCTGATCTCTCTCTCTCTCTCCCTCTCTCTCCCTCCCTCCCCTCTCTCTCTCTCTCTCTCTCTCTCTCTCTTTCTGTATGTGTGTATGTGTTTGTGTGTTTGTGTGTGCGCGCGCG
>NW_004797521.1:224498-227639 GCF_000002075.1 Aplysia californica | reverse complement strand
GTGTGTGTGTGTGTGTGCGCGTGTGTGTATGTGTGTGTGTGTGTGTGTGTGTATGTGTGTGTGTGCGCGTGTGTTTTAGATTTCAGACCCTGCTTTGCAGAATGTTGTGTCCAATAATCGCCCTCACCCCCTTTTCTCTCGGGGACACAACAACGTTGGACGAGTGGTTAGTCTACCGACATCATAAGGCTAATACCACTATCATCGGAAACGGTACTAACGTACATGGGGCCAAAGCGCGGCCTGGATCAAACCCCAGCCAATTCCTTGGACATTCCTTTCCTGCTCTAGTAGTCCCCCGGCTTCTGTACTTTGGCAGCTTAGTTTTCACGCTTTACAAACCATTCCAAAATTTCTTTTCTTTTTTTTTTCCGTTCCATCTTTCCTACCCCCAGCAGTTTGTTTCTCGGTAAATGGGCGCTAATGTTCGAACTATGACGGCCCCCCTCCTCCCACACTGGTCACAGCACGCTGTGTCCTTGATCCCCTCCCTCTACTGAAGGCTACGTTTCGTTCTGTTCTACTTTTTATGACGTCACCCCATTGTTGTCACCACGAGACACAGGTGGCGTCTGTGGTGTGTGTAGCGGTTATGCGCTTCGTCGTCTGGCGCAGGAGACGCGAGTTCGATTCCCGATTGGGGAGAATTTTCATTGAGATGCTCTGTCTTCCTGCTAGTGTGTTGTATCTCTCTCAGCCCGGGTTAAACCTGAAAGGCAGAGTTAGAAGACTGCCTCGTAAATGATCCAAGTTGTGTTGGAGTGGGCGTAAAACCACCTACACTTTAAAAAAACAACAACCGGAGACGGCTGTTCGCTACCCTTAAAATTCCATTACTCCAGGGAAAGATGAAAAGTTAACCCAAGTGAAAGATAACTGTCCACAATGTGCGGACACAGTTTCTAACAATTCCACCATCAACAGAAACGTGGTGCAGATGGCCGGTTTTTCCCCCTAGGGTTCACGAATTGTGGAAAAGTTTAGCCAAGTGAAAGACACGAGACAATACCGCGAAGCCATCGTGTCTCGCTCCCCATGCAACGTTACGCGACCTCAAATCCGTGCGAAAATATTGGACCACGGGTCAGTTACCTCGTGAAGACTTGTTCACAGACCTGGCTTTTCTTCTTGTTCGGTTAGATTATAGGCCACCTAGGTGAACACTCAAACCTTGGATTATCGAGTACTACTTGCTGTACTGAGTTACATGAGATATGAAACGATGGCCTTTGTAAAAAATGATGAAACCTTATCATTTGAGTGCTTCTTTGTTCTGTTATTCTTCCTGGTATAACATTTCCTTGTTTCCTCTTAAAGAAGTTAACTACCGAGAAAGTTAATAATATGTTTGATTATAAGAACATGCCTCCAGTAAAATTTTGAAAGGACTTTGTGGCTCTAGTATTGATCTGTAGATGTTTTATGATGCCTCCTCGAAGAACCAATCTTGTTTATGAGAGGAACTCAAGAAACTTTTGTGCGAAACTCCTAAGTAACCTTTCTCATTTTGCCTGATTTTCAACCGGCAGTTTTGCCAGACCAAAATAATTCTTCCCAAGGGAACTGAGAAATGGTTGGAAGGCGTCGGTGATGAGACAAGACGAACTTACCTTATCGTTTAGTATTGGACCCATCTCATAGACAAATAAAGCACATTAGTTATGCATACTTTATAATGCTATAATATGTAAAAAGGAAAGTAAAGTTGTTCCCGCATCCGATCTGGACATTGGGGATTGCCTTGTTAGTGAGACAACTTCCTGGGCCTTCGGCATATTGTGGTAGGGTGGCCAGTTCCTCTCCACGCCGCCTGTACTTCTCAACTCGAAGTCAGGTACCCATTACTGCTGGGTAGGTAGGAGGGCGCGAAAAAATCCATGTCCGAACCGAGGCTTAAACCCGGACTTTCCGCTTAGGAGATGAGCGCAGTAATCGCTCGGCCATCACACCCTCAATAATATATACCTTTCGAAAAACCACTTTCACTTCGGTGCATCGTCTATGTCTTCTCTCTTTCCTATTCCTTCCTCTTGGCCACATACCCAAGTGCTCTGCTTTTGAAAAAAACCCAGAATGGAATCATGATTTGGGGGAAAAAAGAGGGGGGGGGGTGGTAGCCGATGTATGGGTTGAGTGTGAGGGTGGAGTGCCTTCTTTAAGATTTCTCAGTCGTTCCTTTCTGTTTGTCTTACATTTTCCCCTGCCTAAAATGAGCATTATCGTGTCCATGTGTTTCCCTTTGACTCAGATAAATTCGAAATGAACTATTTGTGCTGTTTGTTAGTACCTGAAACTGAAACCAAAATTCATAGGTGACCCACGAGAGACATACTCAGACGTTGCCCTTCTTCATCACGACAACGGTGTATCCAGAGTGGGTCTCATGGCATTGCACACACAAAGGTAATACCCATGATCCTCGCTACTTCTAAGATAAACCACGAAGGGTGGAGATATCAGGGCACTCACACCCTGAAGTCTCGATACATACTGGTTGTCGATAGGTACAACACTCAGCTATCAACAAAGATACTGGAGGTACAGCCTCAACTCTCGTGGTGGTACTTTTATCACATTCGATTTCTGTCAAGCCTCCCCCTGGTGATAAATCTATAAATCAACAGTAAATTTGTGTCCAGCCCGCCATGTTGGCTTCTTCAAGTCTTAGCTACTACTATAGTTGCGCCAAAATGCCCCTCCCCCCCCCCCAACCTGTTTTCCTATTTCCTGTTCTTTCTGTCCATCTCCCGACTTGGCTGCCTGCATGCCTCTCTGTCTGGTTGGTTGCTGGAAGGCACTTCTAGCAGTTTTATTTTCCTCTGTTATTTATATTTACCTTTATCCCTCTCTTTCAATACAGTAAATGGACGTTATTGGGCTGATGTGTTGCTTTTTAATCAAACTCAAACTGTCTGTCTGTCTGTAGTTTAATGATAGGTTTTTCGCCTTTGCACAAAAGACGCGAGTTCCAGTCTAGTTTGGGGGAAGATTTCATCTAGTTATTTTGTTTTTCAATGGGGATTTTTGTTCCCACCCAGCCCAGGGTGGCCTTGGCAGACAGGGTCGAAGGAATTTGTCTCCAAAAGGTCTAGGTTGTGTTTATGATGGTGTGAAACATTTACAATCATCTCCCACTCCGCC
>NW_004797521.1:222559-224398 GCF_000002075.1 Aplysia californica | reverse complement strand
GGGGGTCTGCATATTGTATGTGTGTTCCTTTAAAAACTGGCAATGAGTAGATCTATTTTTGTTTGGCACAACATGCGGAGTGGGTGAGGAGAAGACATACACACTAGAACAGACAGACTGACAAACAAACAATGCTGGACGGCAGGACAAAGTACAGACTACCGTGCACACAGACTTTGAGAGTACGGAACGGTTGTGAAAGGGGCCGATGTCGAGGTAAGGTGCTTCGCTGTCGCATGCAGGAGACCCAAGTTCGATTCCCGGACGTGGAAAAATTGAATAGAGTATCTATCTTCCTGCTGGGATGTTGTATCCCTCACCGACTTGGTTGGCCCAGACAGGCAGTTCAGAAGGCCGTCTTCTAAGTGATCTAAATTGTGTCGGTGGGAGCAGAAAAACATCTACATAAGAAGCAAAGTCATCAATACTGTCTATTATTCTAGGAAAGCTACACATTAGCTTGTTGGAAACGTTTGACCAAGTGTTTTGATCATTAAAGCGTTTGTGGGATTGGTGTGTTTTAAAACAATAACAGCCACCCATTTACGACAATGACCTGTACACTCGGCGTTTTTCTGCCCCCCCCCTCCCCCGTTGCGGTTTTATAAAATATCCTAACGGCATTGCCTAAACCGTCAACGTGTCTAACACAAAAGCAAGAACTCTCTTTTCGACAATGAGCGCATGGCCATCAAGGACAATTCCGACTGTATTGGTAAAAGTGTTAACATTTTGATTTCTCTATAACATCTTAATTTTACAGAAACAACTTTTGTTCTCTTGTGCCATTTCTCACAAGATATACCCGCTATGTTTCTCACAAGATATACCCGCTATGTTTCTCACAAGATATACCCGCTATGTTTCTCACAAGATATACCCGCTATGTTTCTCACAAGATCTACCCGCTATGTTTCTCACAAGATATACCCGCTATGTTTCTCAGAGAAGAGAAAAAGGAAACTCGTCTTTGTCTGACACATTTCTGTCTAGATCATGGCCGGGAACCCAAGGAGCAGAAGGCTTTCTTCGGGGCTCGTTGCAATCCTCTCCCTTTCCAAAACGTAGAAATAAAGTAAAATAAAAAAGAAGAAAACCCCCCACGATTTAACAATTCAAACAAACAGTGCAGGTATTACGAAATCGTTCCCCTACACCGCAGAAGTCTTTGATAAAACATCAGTATTTCTCTTTGCTCCAGTACGTGTCACTTGGCGCTCAGGGCAAGGACCATAACTCATTTCTCCCATCGTGCCGCCAACTCGTCTTGCTTTTGATTCTCCCTGCACTTTTGTACGCGCATGTCAATAGAATCTGTCTACGTTGTCAATGTGCTAGCTTCGAAAGTAGCGGGAGACAACTCTTTAGGCGAGCGGACAGCAGGAGATGCTCCGAGGAAGAACACCCCCCCCCCCTCCAAATCAAGCAAATGTTTCGGCCCTAGCTTTCTGACACTCTAGGGGGGCCGGGTCACACTCAGGTCATGACCCCCAAGTGCTCTCTCCTGCTGTCTGTTTTTTCCCTGGCGCTGATCGAGGATCGAACCCTGGAGGTTTGAGGCGTGCCCGGGTCATCAGTCCCTGGATGTTCATGTAATGCCACGGAGCAAGCATTTCTTACAGTTCCCTGTCTTTTGGAACATCTTGTTTACATACACACGAACAGGCACACAGACAGACAAACAGTGGAACACACTGACGGACACACACGAGCAGGTACACAGACAGACAAACAGACAGTGGAACAGACTGACGGACACACATGACGACGACAAGACGAGAAGAAGAACCTAACAGCTAGTACTAGGATCTGTTGTTCCACCACCCCTCGCCCCCCCCC
>NW_004797521.1:220962-222459 GCF_000002075.1 Aplysia californica | reverse complement strand
CCCCTCTCTCTCCCTCTCTCTTTCTCTCTCTCTCTCCCTCTCTCTTTCTCTCTCTCTCTTTTTTCCCCTCTCTCTTTCTCTCTCCCTCCCTCTTTCTTTCCCTCTTTCTTTCTTTACCCCGTGTTCCTTCTCATTAAATCCCACTTATGTGTTCCTCAATCATCCTATCTCTCCCACACTGTTTCTCACGTTTGCTTACCCTCTCCCCTTCGTCCCTTACTGTCAATTTTTCTTAATATAGTATGTTGATCTGCACTCTTTTGTTCAGCTTCGAATAAAGCTTTCTTTAAAATCAAACCTGAGGTATTTTCTAGCAACACTTCTTAAAAATTACCACTAATAACTTCTAGCTTATTGTCACAACTTAAGAGCGTGATCCCCCTTTCCCCACTTCCACATACACCCACCAATCCCCTGTAATGAAATTAGATTGAAACAAACACACACAGCAATGCAAAGTAAGACAAAAAATGCAACTAAAACATAGCAACTCATGGCGTTTGAATCAATACGTGTTCAACAAATAATGTGAATATATCATGGGGCACCAGCTACTGTTAAGTTCACTTTTTCAGATAAAGTGACTTGGAAAGAACTTAGAGTCAAGAACCTGTCTATAAGCTGTCCAAACTGATTGAAAACAGGCTGAGATCAAGAGGCTCTCGCTTCAAAGAAAATATGCAGCCACAAAATCTCAAGCATCACGCCACCTCTTCTCTTGCGCTCCGACCTTTCTCTACTTTAAAACCCCTTCTCCGTTTTCCCTATTAAAACCCCAAACAACAGTGACCTTCTGAACCGGGAGGAAAAGAACAAAAACGCATTGTGAGTTAGAACAAAAAGTCTCCCCGAATCTAAAAAACAGTGCAAATAGTCCGGCAACACGAGAAGGCCTCGGGTTAGATAAAAGCTTGGAACCGACGGAAGCTCACGACTCCGAGTTTCACTTTCCGCGAGAAAAGACACCGCAATGCCCCGAAGGCTGACCGGAAATCTCCCGACTGACCACTTGAGCATGCGCGAAACACTCAGGGCTGTCTCGCTGGAGTCGTGTCAAGTTTCTGTCCACAACGCCGGATATGTTGGAGAGCCTTAGTAGTAGAGCGCGTAGTAGTACTACGTAGTAGGGGGTAAAGAGCCATCTACTAGGTCAATGATCGAGACGGGCATGTCGCTGGCAGAGTATAATTCTCAGTGCTGTAGTTTTATGAAGGAAAAATTTGTTCTATCCGTTAGCTTTAAGAGACTGCCCAGTGATGCTGTTAAAAAAATACTGTGTGGAATTCCGTATCAAGCCCACAACAAACAAAAATATTGAAATGGGAAATGTAACTCAATAGTCTGAAATTGCCGTTCGGGTAGACGTCCTTTTCTGCCTGCTCCCCAAAAATAATTGGTCCATTTATGACAACAAGTAATTACCCCTCCCCCCTAAAATATAAAATCACACGCATAAATACACACATACAAACACACACACACACACACACACACACA
>NW_004797521.1:213246-219379 GCF_000002075.1 Aplysia californica | reverse complement strand
TATCTATCTATCTATCTATCTATCTATCTATCTATCTATCTTTCTATCTATCTATCTATCTATCTATCTATCTATCTATCTATCCCTCACTTGTTTGGTTTGCACTTTAGCACAACATAAAGAACACAAAGGCTCTCACCTACTCATCCTTTCTGTCGTAAAGGGTTGGGAAATGAAGGTACATCTTGCACAATAATGGTATTCAACATCAAAGCCAGTGTTTCCAACAGACGCAGTACAGCCCACGACAGCTCCCAGCTTTCCGGTGACAATCCGCCCATCTCTCTCTCTTGGTCCCCTGTTAAATCTAACGCTGCATGAATCCCTCATCCTGCGCAGGAATCCTTTGTATACTCCAAACTTCCCGAGAGCGTGAAATATTTTTTTGTCTTCTTTGGTGACACTTGCTGTTAACGGTAGCGCCTGTCTACTCAAAGAAGATAAAGGGCAACGGGTTGGGGGGATTTGGATGAAAGTATCTCTCCCTTCTACAATTGTATCTTATGATGATTGCTTATTCCCAACAACAAAAGATCGCTTCCTTTTTCAGTACCGCTGCCAAATTGGCGCCTTTAACCGCGTTCATATAATTTGAAAAACTAATTTTTCTTAGACAAACAGAGCCTCGATTCACATCTCATTCCCTTGCCTATTCTTGACGCAACCTCTCATGCTATGGCTATTTCAGCTTCGCTCTGTGCTCCGTGTTTAGGTCCTTTTCTCCAGTCACCCAGCATGTTACGAGCATTAGCGGATTTAGTAAACGCCAAATGATTACTGGTACTTTCAAGTTGTCAACCTGGGTTTGGAAAATCCAAATTTAGCAGTAAAAGTAAAAGTCCTGCGAAGGCCATTTGTGATTTTTGAACAGCTGAGAAAGAAATAAAGGGTTTGCGTACATCATTTAAAAAAAATTGAATTCTCGATGATCCCAAAGCCTGAATTACACCTTAACTGCATTGTCTTAAGCACAGTCATCCCCCCTGAATAGATACTGCCTATTTTCACACCCCAACTGAGACTCTTAAAAGAGCAGTAGAACAACATCAACTCAAAATCCGCTTTCAAGCTCAGAGGTAAACACATGCACGCAAACATATATCAAAGTATATGGTCTGAAACAGCAAATAAAAGCCCATCAAAATTACGGTTTTCAAGATTCTGACATACAGAAGTTTCAGATAGACATGATATGCCGTGTTTATCGGTCACGCGATCTATAACGTTGGCCTCTTATAACCCATAGCGGCTCTCATTTAATTTCAACATCAAGTATTAGCCAAAGGCTGGGAGATTAGAACTCTGTTGAGAATAGACTTATCTTAATCCCCGTGGAAGTAAAAGAGATCTGAAAACCTTACGTACATGGACCGTACGACCGTTAAGAGGGAAGTCGCTCATCGAAGTTTCATTTCATAGCCCAGTGCTTTCATCACGCTAACTGAGATTAACGTCCTTATCGATAGGAGCGATCTTCTCCGGGAGAGGGGGCGGGGGCGGTAGATTTTTGATTGGAGGATAAACAAACATACGATACCTCTTTTTGAGCTTCATGAAGCGTAGGTAAAGCAGTTTGTTAATTGCACCTTCCCCCATCCTCCACCCAGCATCTCTCTATGCTTCATCCTCTCTTTTGGTCCCCTTGAACCTCTTGCTCCTCTCCCCTTCTCCTAATGTCTTCTGCCCCCTCCCCCTCCCTATAAAGTATTGACGCTTTCTAAACAGCTGAAAAACTTAAAGTTCTCAACAATCTAGCCTTCTGGAATGTAATCGGCTTCCTTTATAATATCCTTTAAAAAGCGAAGACATGTATTCTTTACTTGGACAGCAGTCTTCATTACTTCACTTTTATATTATTCGTAGAACAGGTGGATAGGGGAGATGGTATCAGAGCTCCTTCTCATGTTTTTTTGGTTTGTTTACACGTCCCACCAACGGTCACAAAACTGCATGCTTTTAATTGCTGCTCTCCATTACCCACACCTCTCCTTCAGAATATCCGTGATGGCTCGTTGATCAAAGAGGGGGCGTTACACTTAGAAAATCTATGTGTCAGGACATTCATCAAACCTGGTTATCAGATCATCTGAAGTATCGTTCTGAAGCCTAACGTTTTGATGTCCTGGCTCCACAGGTAAGAACCAGATGGGTCAGGATGACAGACCACCCCCACCCCCTCCCCACCCACCCAGCAACCCTTCCAGAATACGGACAAGAAAACAAACGTCCTTTGGTCTTACATTTCCCCAGTGTTATACGACCGTTATTGTGTCGATGTGTTTCTCTTAAAATCAAACAAAGAAATAAACAGCCCCGTCACCCCTCCTCTGTTTGTCATGAGTGAATGGAAATCACCCCAGCATGAGACTGGTCAAATAGTTTATGATGTATAATTTTGCTAAGTGCCTCCAATTAAAATCTAGTCAGTTTAAAAAAATGAATATTTTGTTTCTATGCATTATCACATTATCATAATGGACTATTATTAAAATATATATGAGTCTGCGGAAGCAATATCAGTATTTTGCCTGTTTTTTTTAAAATAGTACACAGAAAAGCAATCCAGCGAGTTAATACATGTATGTATTTTAACTCTTTCTGCATCCCTGTAATCCGGCATATGGCATTGCTCGGCTGTTTAAAATTATAAATATTATACATAACATCATCAAATCCATCACTTCTGTAATCAGACTGTAGTTTGTTGCACGCAGCATTGATTTCTACTCAGTTTGGTGTTTGTTTTATTCAAATAGGTCAAATAGGAGTGAACGTATAAGATAATTAATTTGTGATGCTGAAAAGTTGATAACAAATTGCTACGTCAGAATTACAGTTCTACCTGACCTTTATTTTTTATTTATTTTTTTTTGGGGGGGGGGGGCGGGCTTTGTTGAGTTACCAAGACCATGAGGTCAGAAACCTTAATATTCTGTATGCTCTATCAAAATCGTAAGATTATTCGGAGCCGCTGTCAAGAAATTCAAAGACGTCAAATTTCTCAAAAGCTTGACATGAAATGAAACTCAAAATCTTTGACGTCAAATTCCCAAATCTAGATACTGAGCAGATAGAACTTATGAATTCTGAGGAATAGCCTTCCGCATACTGAGAGTTGATGTTGTGCACGTCATGCTTCCTCATCAAAATTGCCGCAAGAGCGTTATGAAATCAGGAGTCCCACAGATATTATACCAGCGGACTGGGATAGCTTTGTCGTTAGATCTTTTTAGTCTTATATTACTGTCTGTCTGTCTGTCTGTCTGTCTGTCTGTCTGTCTGTCTGTCTGTCTGTCTGTCTGTCTGTCTGTCTGTCTGTCTGTCTGTCTGTTTGTCTGTCTGTCCGTCTGTCCGTCTGTCTGTCTGTCTGGTTCTCTCTCTCTCTCTCTCTCTCTCTCTCTCTCTCTCTCTCTCTCTCTCTCTCTCTCTCACTCTCTCTCCCTCTCTCCTGTGTTTCTTAGCACCCCTCCCCACTCATTACTCCCATACTGGTGCCTGTGATATATTGGTTTATTCTCATAATCTTGCACAAAAATATGACGTCAGTTCCTAATGAAAGCGACTTTTCCATCGAGCAATTCTATCTTTCCTCAGGGTTATACCTGAAACTGACAGGCAGGGCAGAAGCAACATGTCTTAAATAATTTAAACTGTGTTGAAAGGGGCTTAAAACGTTGATCATAACTCTCCTTTCCCCTGCTTACCCCCCCACCCCAACCAACCTTTACATCATAAGTGTATCAAAAGAAAATTCCCCGAAATATGAGGAGGAAAGGAGAATGCCTCCAGCATTATTCTGCCCACAGCTTTTCTATTTTCAACAATGTTTATCTCGACACGCTGGAGATTTGCTTTTAATTGTATCACAGCTTTAGCTGCGCCGAGGCTTAATCAAACACGGTGGGTGATACTGGAACAGGCGTTACAGATTTCAAAAGAAAAAACCTGGAATATCAGTTCTGTTGTGGTGTCGTTCCTCAAGCGACACAAAATAATAATGCGTCTGACTTAAAAATGGCTCTCTCACTCGTGTAATACATAAGCTCAATTATATCTTGGTTAAACACGATAAGAATCCGTATTACAATGCGATCGGCTCGAGTTGGAATAATTTCCTAGGGTTTCTATACCTAGGTCACAGAGTAATGACTAGACCGTTGGCATTGTTCACAAAAACGTAATCTATGAAGCTCGATTCCCATTAATAGAAGTAATATTTAGAATAGTTCTGACAGAACGGATCGTAGCGAGCTGTCTCATATATGACCTAATTTTTGTTGATTAAAGGTTGGATTGTTCCCCCTTTTTTTAAAGCGTCTGTGATGTATTTGTGTATATAAGCCTTCAAGAGAATGGCTAGTTTCCTTCTGAAACAGAAGATGAAGAATGCCACAACAAAAACGTCTATTAAACATTGGTCTCTTGAACAACTGTCTCCCAATAGTCCAACGTTTCACCAACATTTTAACACCAAAAAGCATACAATATTGAATGCTCACGTTATGGTCTGCAGAGTTTTAAGAACTGTAAGAATATACATTGTACATCTGAGCATGATTGAACTTGATGTGACAGACAGAGAATGTCAAAGCAGGCCAAATCCTAAATAGTCTTATTCGTGTCGTCAGGGGCATACTCCATTTGCAACCAACAAAAGACCTTGCGTCCAAACAGCCCCTAGTTTCCTGAATAAGAGGGGTGCTTGTTAACCTTTCTATACCAAGCACCCACTTTTGCCACCTTTAAGAGTGCTGGGAATATCATATATTTTAATGTAGGTGTTTTTACACTCCTATCAACACAATGTATATCATTTAGGAGGCAGGCTTCATACCCTGCCTGTCAGGGCCAATAACGCTGAAAGGGATACAACATCCCAGCAGAAATATCAAAATATTCGAAAAAAAAGCAACCTCTCCCACCTCGAGAATCGAACTCGGATCTCTTGCGTGCGTCATTGAAACGACTAACTGCTACACCAGAGACACCGGTACGCTAGAATTTTTTTCACCCCCTTCTTTCATGTATTTCAAAGCGAGGCAATACATAACAAGCGATAGCTAACCCGTCACTGCCCGGATTATAGTGCTGGGCGGCTAGGTTCCCGGCTATTGAAAGCTAGGAATCGTAGGAATCGACTCCCAACCCAATTACTTACCTTCTAATGATGTGATTTCTTTCGGTGGTTACATGATGGTTGGTTCCGAACATCTTCAGGATTTAGGACAGCCTTGATTCCGGAACACTACGAAGCGTCAACTTATATTTTTCCCAAAATAAATTCTGAGAAAAAAGAAGAAAATTTAAATAATTACAGTAATTGGTAACCATTGGTTTATGTAAAAAGGAGTCGAAACTTTTCTTCCGTAGCATTAATCGTAGGAATCGGTTTTGGAATTGGTTCCTCGCGCAGCTCTACAGGATGATACCCAGCACGCACCAAAAGCATGGATTTAGAGCTTCATGTTTACCGATACTGAAACGGCATCACAATCCTAACATCCATCTCTAAGACGTTCATCCAGGTTGTGACCGCGGTAATTAGTGAAAGCGCCGTTAGAATAAACAGTGATCAACACAACAGGATAATGCTATTAGAAGGGTAATGAGCTACGCGGTTGAGGTTTAAAAATAATCCCGTCAGCGTTCCCACAATTAGTGTCAATATACTAAGGCTTATGAGTTTTGTCATCAGCTCATAGACTAACATGGCGGCTTCTCGACAACACCCGAAAACTGTATTCGGCATTGAGAACGTAAGGAACGTTTTCCTCATATTCATATTATTGTCTGTCTGTTTGTCTGTCTGTCTGTCTGTCTTTCTGTCTGTCTTTCTGTCTGTCTGTCTGTCTGTCTGTCTGTTTGTCTGTCTGTCTGTATGTCTGTCACTTTTTCATTCTCCCTTTCTGTTGATTAGATGAAATCTTTTCAAACAAATCTTTTCATGTGTGTCTTCAAATTCATTTTACTTTATCGTCTTTAACATTCTCTCTAACATAAGCTCACACGTACAAACTCACTCTTGCCAACAAGAACAACTCTCCTTTTGAAAACTTCTATCCTTCTCTCTAAACTCTTCTCATCTCTCTCTCTCTCTCTCTCTCTCTCTCTCTCTCTCTCTCTCTCTCTCTCT
>NW_004797521.1:209077-212709 GCF_000002075.1 Aplysia californica | reverse complement strand
ACACACACACACACACACACACACCCACACCCACGCATACATACACATACAAACACAGAAAAGACTACTTTGTCAGCTTTCAACGTCTCGGTCGGGGCCCACCCTCCGCTCGCTCACCCGCTGTATCGTATAACACCATGTCAATAAATATTTATCTACAAAGCCGACCTCTCTTTATATTTGCCTGTAACCGCCTCCAAGCTGCCAGCGCCTGCCCTCAACGTTGCTCCTTACTGCATTTCACGTTTGCGCGTTTCGTGTCGGCTGACAACATCCGTGCTGTTTTGCATCCTGTTGCCACGATAAACGGGCCCCCGGGCAAGCCGGGTGGGTGCCACCACTACTATGCTGCCTCGAAAGTAACAACCACGTTCAGCGTATGCCCTCCAGAACAATGGATCACGCAACCAACAACGTTAAAGGAAGAGACTTACGATAAGATGAATTTAAGCGGTCGTCCAGTTTCAGAATTGTACAGAATCGTGGAAAGGCATAAAGTAATGTCATGAAGTGAACCCAGGATAGGGGAAAGTGGAACGTGTTTTTTTTTCCGGGGCCTATACCCTGATACAGGTTGATGATGATGATGATGATGATGATGATGATGATGATGATGATGATGATGATGATGATGATGATGATGATGATGATGATGAGGAATTTCAGAAGAAACTAAACTGTCTTTTGTGTAGCTAGGAATCTCGCATTCCAGCTCGTACAGCTTGATTTTGAGACTGGCATTGGTGAAGTAAAGTTAGGTGCCTCGCGGACGCACGCAGACGAAACCAGTTCGATACCAATTTGAAGAGAATTTTTGTCGGGTATCTCCGTATCTCTGCTGGGATGTTGTATACTTTTCATCCTTGGTTGGCCCTAACAGGCAGGGTCGAAATCTGCCTCCTGAATATTCTAAATTATGTCGATGGGGGCGTAAAACACTAACAATATTTTTTAAATAAAGTTAAAGCCCTGTGATAAGATAAAATTTAAACGATTATCCAAGTTTAAAAAATCTAAACTGTTGTTCATGTAGTTGGGAAGTTCACCATGCCTCCCCCCCTCCCCCAACCACCACCCTTTCGAGCAGATTCTTGCAAGGGCATACAGCTTGATTTTGAAACTGACATCTGTAGAGTAACGTAAGACTCTCGCCGTCGCGCGCAGTAGACATGGGCTCGATTCTCGTGAAAAGAAGTGAATTTTATCCTGCATCTCTGTCTTTCTGCTGGCATGCTGTATCCAGCTTAGCAGGGGTTGGCCCTGACAGCCGTAATCGAAGAAGCCCCCCCCCCCTAAATAATTCAAATTGTATCGGTGGGTGGAACAACTCAGCTACAATCATATAGGCATTTAATCTTCAGTGGTATGACCTGACTTAGTTAATTTATCTTAGCATCTAACATAGGGACAACCTACTTAAAATGACTCTTTTTCTTGTTGACAATGGGTGGTCGTCTAGGACAAGTTCTATTGTATTGGTTACTTGTACCCTAAATGCTCACTTTTATAAACGTATGGGTGATAGTCTTGGAAACGTTCTTTCGCATTTGTTCTCTAAAATACTCACTCCATAAAAACGTATGGGGGTCGTCTTGAACAATTCTATTGTATGTGTATTTAGTTGCTTGTACCCTATATGCTCACATTTATAAACGTATGAGTGATCGTCTTGGACAATTTCTGTTCTATTTGGTTACTATTGACTTATAATCCTATATGCTCACTCCACACACACACACACATACACACACACACACACACACACACGCACACACACACACAAACACACACATACACACGTATGGGGGAGTCGTCTTGGACAAGTTCTGTTATAATCCAGTAGCTTGTGCCCTATACACATGTACTATGCTCACCACACACAAACGTACGGCGGCGTCCGCCCTGCCCGTAAGTTGTCAAAGCGCTTACCCGGAAAATCCCTTGTCTCCTCAGTACCCACACTGGGGGGAGCCCATCCGAGAACCCTTCAAATACTAAGTTAAATTTGTTTGCCGCGCCACCCGAGTGTTTAACCTTCATTAAATCTCCATCTGACGCTCAGAAGAGCAAATTTGCGGACGGTTCAGGAAGGTGCTTGCCTAATGTCGTTATAATAAAAAAGATATTTCTACCACAGCTCGGGGATGCGACGTGTCACAGTGCGGTGGAGAATATTAATTTTAAATAGTCTCCATCCAGAAAGTATGGTATATGGACTGACTTAACAAAATTTACCAAGAGCAACGTAGTGAGCCTGGGTGTCCGCATGAGCTTAACTTCGAGTGATACGCTGTTTCAGTGAAATATAAAGCTTATTATCTATACATATTATATTTGTCAAAGTCCGTCACATTGGCGCCTAAAACTTCTGAACCACTTAACTTTCGAATTTGACAAAATTAACGGTGGTTCAGAATCATTTAAAGGGTCCACAGTTTTATTGAGGAGCCTGAAGTCACTACAGTTTAATTTTCAGTCTTTCATTAGTTTCGTTTAGATCTAATCTAGGGAAAGTCCATCTTCTAAGACGCCATTGTAAACAAGCGAAGTTTCCGTTCACTAGCCGTGCGCTTTGTTTCCACACCTTTGAAATTCTGGAGTGTACAACAACGAAAGTGGAAGAGAGAACCAATCTATACATGATAATCACTATACTGAACCTTCTAATTTTTAGCATATCTCGGGACTTATTGCTCCATTCCAGAAGAGTGTAAATATAATAGACCAATGATTTTCAGTTGGATGTTAATGCACCGATCATTCCTTTCATCGAAAGGGGGTCCAGCTAGTTTATAATAATAGCTGTCGAACGCACAGAGCATACTGTTGAACGTGATGAGAATAACATAAAGTCAAGTCTTCTTCTTCTTCTTCCTCTAATTATCATTATTAATATTACTGCTACTATCTGTATTACTATTTGAGAATAACTCCACATCTATAGTTGTTTCCGCTGGGAAGTCCACTTGAGAAGCAAGTGTAACCGTTGTTTTTTGGGGGGTTTTTCTAATTAAAGATGATGTTATTGAAAGTTAATATCTGATACATCTCTCTTCCCAAGCATAGTTTAGTGGGGGCAGTTTCAGTGTCTTGAAACAGGTTTAGCTCACTCATGTCAAAATCTCGTTTGTGACCTCTATTTGCTCTTAACGACACAATGCACGCCACACAAAGTTATGGCTTGTTGCCATGGGTGCAGCACTCACTTTAGAAAACGTGACTGGAAATAGACGCAAGGGTACAATCCCAGGTGTAGGAAAGATAAGAATTAATACAGTTTTACTGTCGATCTTTTCCCTTACACCAACCAGCTTACAGAAATCTAAGCTTTGCTTTCGATTTGCACAAACAAACCTCAGAAGCGAACAGGAATTTGTATAAATATTATACATATTACGTTTCGTGAGAGCTAAGAATTCTCTTCTTTCCTGTTCTGGGGGTCCCCTCTTACCTTGGTGCCCTTTGTGAACGAGGTTAACTAAGCACTTTGTATGAATTCACCTGTTCAGAGCCTAGCATAACAGTATGTTATCCAGGAATATACTCCAAGCAAATTTATCATAGTTTTGTGCCAGTGTGTGTGGGTGAACATGTGTATGTGTGTGTGTGCATGTGTGTGTGTGTGTGTGTGT
>NW_004797521.1:205826-206655 GCF_000002075.1 Aplysia californica | reverse complement strand
TATATATATATATCAAACCTGCTCCAACGACCACTTGTCCAAGACAATCACCTGTTTACGAAACGACTTCCATTATCCAGACCATCATCAATAATTTATTTATTTATAGAAGTATCACCTATCGATGTCTCGGTGCTGTACTTTTAGCGCTTTCCCTCTTCCTTCCTCGCGGATTTTCTCTATATCATTACAATGACAACATCCACGAAGACCTCCTGATTGAAATGATCAACTTTTTCCCTTGACAACAAGTAACAACAGCAACAATAATAACGTTTGATTGAAAGGCTTCATTATTGACCTAAGTGAATTCATTTTGTGGGTAAAAGTAAAGTTGTTCCCGCATCCGATCCGGACATTGGAGATTGCCTTGTTAGTGAGACAACTTCCTGGGCCTTCGGCATATTGTGGTAGGGTGGCCAGTTCCTTTCCACGCCGCCTTTACTTCCCCAACTCGAAGTCAGGTACCCATGGCTGCTGGGTGGACAAAAGGGGGAGAAAAAAATCCGTGTCTGAACCGAGGCTTTGGAGACGAGCGCACTAACCGTTCCACCACCGCGCACCCTCCATTTTGAGGGTACAGATAAAAAAACCCAACAACAACCGAGGTGCGTGTTGATTGTCTTCGTGAATCTGACAACTGTTTGCACTGTGCAGCTTGGCATTACATGTATTATGTATTTGATAACTTGGTATGAGTTTTCTTTGAAACCCTGCAATGTCTCTCCTGTCTTCCTTCAGTGTAACATGATATCATTTTTGTCGTATGGTTGTGATTGTGCCTGGAATGAAAAGGAGGAGGAGAAGATGAAGATATTTGGGGGGGGGG
>NW_004797521.1:201731-203398 GCF_000002075.1 Aplysia californica | reverse complement strand
TGTGTGTGTGTGTGTGTGTGAAGACGGTGTTTAGTTCAGTCAGAGTTGAGAAGATCGCGTTTCACTAAACTGAGATTAAGATAAATCTGTCAACTGCCATGTGGTGTCATCTGCCACGGAATTGTCGCTGTCGACGGTATGAACTTCACATAAACCACCAAAGTTCGCCTGCCTTGTCTATCTTTAATGCGTTTTGCGACCTCTTGCAACCCTCCTAGTCCTAGAGCGCTGACCCCCACTGATGCTACAGAAAGGATTTAAGTGGTCTGCCTATCTTCCTTTTGCCACCAACCTTGCTTGTAAACCTGCCAGCATCCGATTTTTGTGTGTGCTTTTTTAAAGATGAGTTACACGTCTCAGTTTTTCGCCCATCGGTATAAGATAATACAATATTTCACCTTTGTTCAGAGAGTTTATTTCGAACACATTGATTCGTTACTCTATCCGTTGTTGACTCTTTAAAAACACCTGCAGAAGCAAGATTCAGCTGGATTAATTTTGTCTCTTCATTAAGATTAAGGTGGGTGGTTGGCGGGTGCTCTGGTGTGGTTTGCTTCTTCTTTCCTATCAAACATCTATCGTCCTTGTCTCCCCTTCTTCTTTTTTATGTTTGTTACTCTCTTATAACACCTCTAATATTCTTGCGCTCAAATGACCTTATGCAGTTGCGAGCGCCATAAAACCTCTACTAAAACTAAAACATAAGATTTAACAAACACAAGAACAGAGGATTGTACTGCTTCGACTGTCAATACAGTTTATTGAAGTTCGACGACGGCAATAAAAAGAATGAAATTGAGTTTGAGTAAAGTTTCTCTCAAACGAAAGTAGATGCTTTAGAAAAAAAGAACTACGAATCTGTTTTACTCTGACAGGACTAAGTTGGAGGCATTAATAAGATGTTCGCTCTACATTCATGTTTTTAAAAAAACTCCCATGCATAGATTCAAGCAAAAAAAACAACAACACAAAAAACAAGAAATAAAAATCCAGGAGAACCCTTGCCATCGCCATTTCTACATATTTCGGTACCAAATAACTGCAACATCATCACCACCACCAACAACAGAAACAACAACAACAACAACAGCAACAACAACAACAACAACAACAGAAGCAACTATAGTAACAGGAGTAACAACAGCAACAATAATAATTATCAACGTCTACAACAGGAATAACAATATCAGCACCAACAATAGTAGCAATAGCAGAAACAACAATGACCGCAGCAACAAAAGAACAACTGCTACAGCAGCAGCAGCAGCAGCAACAACAACAACAACAACAACAACAACAACAACAACAACAACAACCATTAAACACCCACCGGCTCCTTGGAGACATTTCAGCCCTAAGCACCTGGTGTGATATCTCTATTGATAGCCAATTGAAACTCTCGTTACGATCGCACTCACATCCCTGATAAATGGACGACAAACAACTTTACTCCATCACGACACTGCCAAGGGATTATTTCAGCGGTTATCGTTATTGTAGATCAATCTTCATGTCTGGTCAGGCTGGAGAAATTTGATAATGATGTAATTATCATATTGTTCCCTTCAGTGGTCAGCTTTTTCTTTTCTAACATCGCCCCATAAATAGCTCAAGCACAGACACTCATAATTAATTTTATAGCGTCAACTGTGCTCTCTCTCTCTCTC
>NW_004797521.1:197833-199147 GCF_000002075.1 Aplysia californica | reverse complement strand
TAGGTTAGATTCGAGAATGAAAAAGGAGGGGAGGGGGTATAAGAGAGTATACATACAATTCAGAATCTTGGAATCTTTCTCCCAACATTCGAACGTGCGGACAGGCATGTCTGTACATGGCCAGAAGTGAACCTACCTTCTGATAACTCCTGTCTAGGGTTGCTCATCCACCCGGGGGTTTGGGGAGAAGGGGAGCGGCTCAGGTATCGAGAACTGTCAATTAAAATGAACAGCGCATATCTCTAACAGAGCATTCTTACTAGTTTTCTTTTTCTTTTTCCTCTTCTCTTTTTTCACCCATCATTATTTAATTTCCCCCCTTTTTTTCGCCTCTTCCATTATGTGGGAATCTGAGGGGGCAACATGCTTTATCACTTGCTTCTTGATCGTGAAAAACGGTTTTTATGTTCCAGTCGATGTGGTGCTTTTAAAACGTATTTTCCAGTTTTTATCCCATATTTTCTTGTTGGTTTTGGTTCAGAACTGAATTTATTATTGTTCGTCAACTTTTCTTTTCCAACATAATAAGTGTTTGAGTGAAAATAGTGGACTTTTTTCGGATTGAAGCGTTACTTCTGAGGAAAAGATATTTATGCCAAGTTCATTTCGAATCAAGCGGATGTTGATACACTGAAGAATTGCTGTGTTGCGTTTCATTTCTCCTGAAAATATCCTTGACTGGTGTATTAGATTTTCTCTTGCAAGCATGTCTACTAACTGTATTCTGCAACACTTATAAGAACCGTAAAAGGCAGGAAATCGATTCTTCCATTGCCCTCTTTGCCACCGACATTTTCTTTCTGAGTATTGGTTGGCTGCATGGGCCATCATGACTGGACAATACTACCTGGATACCTGGAGGTGTCGTCTCTGACTCAGAGATCCCGTTCACATTCTGCTATATCAAGGCCAGTCCATGTTTTTTATGTTGTCCATCCAAGTTACTCTTTGTCTTCCTCTGGCTTTTCTGCCCCACATCATTCCTTCAAGCTTCTCTTTCACAATTGTCTCGCGTTGTTTTAAGTGGCCATAGTGTTTTTCTAAATTGTATTTTATTCAGCAGGGTTTGTCCTGTCCGCTTGGGCATTACTGTCGATCATCAAAGTACAAACCATAGACTTATAATTATATAATATCCTAGAATGTGCACTCTGGTGTAATTCCAATTCATCACGGAAAGCACCATTTATTGACTAAATTTACATTCTAAAGAAGGGCAATTGGGAAAAGTTCTGCCGTCTTATGACAGAAAAGCGTACATTCAAAAATTAAATTCTATAAGAAAGGCAAAAAAACAACTAACTTTGTGTGTGT
>NW_004797521.1:194562-197733 GCF_000002075.1 Aplysia californica | reverse complement strand
GTGTGTGTGTGTGTGTGTGTGTTTAAAATTAACTAAAATTTGGTTGATATGATTATTTTATGTCAATATTCACTGCCCGGTGTAACCCTTGTCTGATTTGCTGAGGTACACAGTAAATAGTAATGGAACAATTGATTAATTTTTTTTGTCATAACAATATCGATATGTAATTAGGTCACAACACATATTTTCAAAATTCCCAAACTTCCTTGATTTTAATAATTGTATAGCTGAAAAAAACTAAGATAGAAAGGCGCGCCGTGAAAAGTGGTTTCTCTCATGTATAAAAACGCTACTTGATCTAATTACGCATATACGTTCTTTTGTGTCATAAGACGGCAGAGTTGCCAGCGCATTCAACCCAAGCGAGACTTGTGTGTTTTTCCCTTCATTTGGGTGCCCGTGGTGCCCACCAACGTAGCAAATTTTTATAGAGAGCAAAGAACGGTGGCCATGACAGTGCACATTCTAGGAAATTATTATAATTTAAGTCTATATTACAAACGCCTATGATGTGCAACAGAGTCTGCTTCTGTGCAAACAACACCCCCCTCAGAGGTTAGAAGTTAGAAGTAAAGCTTTCGTTCTGAAAGTAAAAAAGCAGAGTGGTCTGATTCTTTTTTCTGCGTCCAATAGATAAATCTTTCAAGAATCAGGCTACTTTTGGACCGACGCTTACTGTACCTGTATCTGATTGTGGTTCTTTGCGTGGGAGTGAGGGACTTTTTTGGCCGAGGTATATGGCTTATTTAGCAACTTTTCTACAGTGTATACCGACTGTCATAACGACTTATATTTAGCAAGGTTGAACACAGATAATGTCAGCATTATGTATGCCATAAATCATCTATGTTCTTTAATAGCCTTCAAGTTATGTTTAGACTTTACCTAGACACTATTAATCATCTGTGATTTGCTTTTCTGGTTAAGATACATGTTGGTCTGTTCTCCTCTTCGATTATATTTAAAATGAAGTCTAGACACTTTAGCCTCAGGCAATGGTTCCATTAAAAATTTTTGGTTCTAAACGTATACGTGAATTGTAAATTGGCTATGAATTTTTGTTCGTATATCACTATCACTTTGATATGCAGATATTGACACAGAGAGCCATTGGTCACATGTGAGGACACACTGAGCTTGCTGGGAGGGGGGGGAGGGGGTAAGGAAAGAGAGATGGTGTCAGCTGTAATCACAGTCCCATCGGCAGAGGGCGCTACAGCCCATCTGTAACCGGCGTGATAAGGTGAAACCCCCGCACCACTTTATCTGTGGTGCAGAGGTGGGTGGCATTTTGTCTCCGTATGTATCATGTCTTCTGTCTAGCTATCTGTAAAGACCAGCGTCCATGGTGTGGTGGTTAAGCGCTTCGCTGGCGCACGCAGGAGACCTGTGTTCAACTATCGAGTTAGGAGAATATTTTTTATCGAATATCTCTGTTTTCTGCTGGGATGTTACATCCATCTCAGCCCGGGCTGGCCCTGAAAGACAGTCGAAAGCACGCCTCCTGAATAATCTAAATTTTGTCGATGGGGGCTTAAAAACACCAATATTTTTTTGGAAATGTTTGTAAAGCTGAATAAGTCGTCGTGCGTCTGCTGTAGTACATCGTGAGATGGCGGTTGTTCCCTGTGATCTGAGTCTGGTCATCTGGCTGAAACATTAGAGCTTTTGTTGCATGGCTCTACATCGGACGCAGGTCATTGCTGCTGATGTTTTGGTTCGTCTTAGTTTTGACTGCTCCTTTCAAGCTGTGGACTGTGAAGGGTATCCCAAGTATTCTTTTTTTTTTAAATCATGATTTTCGTGGCGTTTATTCTTTAAACGAAGTCAGTGTACTTGCCCCTTTCCTTCGACAATATTATATTTCTGCTGATAGGCACATGCGTTTGTTAAAAATGTCTCAGTTTTGTTCACAGAAACAAAGACTGCTTTCTGGATATTGTTTATTTGTTTCATCCAATGTGAATGTTTACTTTTGTTCACGACTTCCGAACCTGGCGGCATTTCAATTTAGTTTCCGACAAGTTCTTGTCGTTTTACATAATCCCTACCTTACAAAGCGACATGGTCAACGAATCATTGACAACCTCTTTAGAAAAGGACACGCTACAATTTTAAGTTCACGGAAACACAATGATATACAATTAGTTTTTCAATGAGCCTGTTATGTGACCCTTCATTTAAACCAGTAGATCCTCACTTTGTCCTCCCAGTATGAACTGACACCACATCTATCCTTTTCCACCTAAGACCGGAACCAGTTAATGAGCATGAAACTAGACAACAATGGAAGAAAAGCTGCCAATTCATGGCAGTGGATCAAAGGCGGACGCTAGTGTATCACTGGATCAACAGAGCCGACAATGACAACAATAGCAATTAATCGCAGCAACGACATCACCATTTCCTAAACCACCACAGCCATGGACACCGTCAACACCACATAATCAAAACAAGGACAACAACAGCCATATGTGAGACGTGCTGACAAAATGAGTTACTTCTGGCAATCCGCAAATTGTAATGGAGATATTGGCCAAAAATCGACATTAGGGTCAAGTTGATAGGTTTTCTATTGATGCCATATTATTTAAGTATATCCTGTCTTTTATTATTTCGTACTTATAAATTGTAAAACCTTCACCTACATGAGTAATGTATCTCATTTCCATTTGGCTTGATGAATCCGAGAAGTAACCCATTTTGTCAGCCCCCTTCACATGTGTTAAGTTTTTAAGTATTGTTAGATTTTGCTACGTTTGTGTTCAAATTATCAATATAAAAGGAATATTTCATTTGCTCGGTGTTTTGTATGAGATGATGAATAAACTATTTGAGCCGTCGTTATTCTTCTAACTAACAGTTTTCAAATTTTCTCCAACGGTCCACGATAGAAAAACCTACATAGCTTAACATTAAAATCAGCAGTGACTTGTACTTCACTATTGACCCTAATCATAATCCAGCTTAAAAAATTCTCAGGCGTAGAAAAAGTAATTTGGTCCATATTGGGTTGTCGATTGTTATGTGTGTGAACTAATGAAATACATAATATTAATAATGTAACAATCACTAAACGGTCATTCTAAGCGGGAAAAACAAGACAAATGAAGAGAAACAAGAAACACACACACACACGCACACACACAGAGAGAGAGAGAGAGAGAG
>NW_004797521.1:188549-194203 GCF_000002075.1 Aplysia californica | reverse complement strand
GAGAGAGAGAGAGAGGGGGTGGGGGCCTTAGGGGAGGGGAAGAAAAGGATCCTCAATTATCAGCTGACATTTAAGTAAGTCTGTAATTGTTTGCGTCAGTATAGGTATGTAGCAATGTACGCCTTGATTGCATCAGCTTAGGACTGTTGTACGTGTGAAATACATGTGAAATTTTGTAAAACTGAAGAGAGTTCCTAAACCAATTATATCTATCTGAGTTGAGAGCGCCTGAAGAAAAAACAACAACAAACAAAAAAAAACACAAAACAAAACAAAACAAAACAAAACAAAACAAGACAAAACAAAAAAAGAACAAAAACCACTGCCGTTTGGTATGGCTTTGTAGGGGTGATATGGACTGTGTCAATGCAGTTTTTCTTCATTGCCCGAGGAATACTTTATAATCCTATTATACAAATGGTGCCCTCACAACAAATAATCCTAAACAAAACATGTGGCATCGTGGTGAAATCAGACGCTCGGCAAAAGAATGGAATATAAGAAAGTTGCATATTTTTTCCGCCCGTCGGGCGATTTTTAGAGATTTAATTTTTGGAAAAGAGGGAAGGTGTGGGTGTTGTCCCTTTGAAATGTCCATTCAAAAACTTCTTATTTCTATGTGGATTTTATTTGAAAAAATGGGTTGATCAAAAGTACAAAACTTATACATTTGTAGTTCTCAAGGACACTCAAGCTTTTAAAGACACCAAACTTTACGGGCATTTTCTCGCTAATATTTCGTCTCTCGCACTAGGCGAGCCCCATGATCCCCTTCAATGACAAGTTACTCGACTTCTATTCAGGACAGATAGGTAAATGGGTAGATCTATTTTCTCATCAATCGGAGGGCAAACGAGCACGCTCTTAGATTATAATATCAATAAATCCGTATGCCCAAAAATTTAACGAGCGACTGATTCCACCGCGTTGTGTCACAAATGCTTTAAAACCCTCCGCTGGTTCTTAATTCTATGTAAGGGTCTTTTCATCTCTAAATTGCACTTGCAATAACCTTAAAAAAACAACAAATATTTGATGTATTTCAAGTGTGGTTAAACTTAAAGGGCACCAACCTTTATAAAGAAGGAAAGACTCATCAAGTACAAAAGAGTTGACTTGGTTGTTCTGACAACATTGCGGATGACATTGCTTTTCACTGATAATTTGTGTCTGCATTGTTCAGAAAATATCAGGTTTAGGGGGATAATACGTTCTCAAACTAACGGATATAGAATATAAATTGTGTATTCAGTTGCATCATATTCTCCAAAAATTCTTGGCAGAGAAAAGACACGATAAAACATTTTAGGAATCTTTTCTCAATTTAGCTTCTACATTACGTATGTATACATTCGTATATTACATATCATCTATGTTTTCTAGTTTTTCTTTCCTTAATCATTGACTTTTTCCTAATTTTCTTTAGAACTTGAGAAATAATAATATTTTCTTTCTGTATCTCTTTTTTTTTAGGTTTATCTTCAAAGACCGCAACAAGACCGGAAAGAAGAAAGAGAATAGAAAGCGCCCTTGTGTCAACTTTCCACAGTTATGAAACTTCTGGAACAGATCAAATTTCCGAGATATGTGATTGTTCAGAAAAACAAGACAAACAAAAACTTCATTTCTTTCACTGTTCACATTTTGGAAAAATATCTTTCCAAACGTGACAACTCAACTTGAAGAACTGTGTATCCGTAGACAAGTATAAAGTCAGTGATTCAACACGCTTTCTCTGAACTGATCAGGTTATAATCATTCATCTTGAAGACTCGACGGTCTCTTTGACGTTGGGAAAAAAATCAAGATGTTTTCTCTACACATATTGTGCTATTTGTGGGGTATTCTACTCATGACAGTCGTGGGCGGGGCTTCCGCACGGCGAGGGGTGGAGAGACACACCAAATATGGTAACGTGAAAGGTGTGATCGAAGCAGTGCACGGTGGACACAGGGTGGAGAAGTTCTTGGGCATCCCTTACGCCAAACCTCCGGTGGGAGAGCTCCGTTTCGAGGTAAGATAGATTAAATATATCTTTATTGTCCAGATCCTGGCACATTGGTTTGGTGTTTCACCACGTGTACACACACACACACACACACACACACACACACACACACACACACACACACACACACACATACATACACACACATACACACACACGCATACACGTGCACACACATGCACACTCACGAAGGCTTACAATCACATGCATAATATAAATGAGCAGCAATATAAATAATAATAACCGTAAGCTTGATACACACTCAATGTTATTTTGAGTAAGTGGCCTCTGTGAGCTGTGGTTGCTCCTTTTATTTTCTACAGTAAAAATATCCAAAGAAATCTGAAGTTTCCTAGATTTCTATTGCTGTCAGCTCTTTTATTTGATTTTATATAGTAAGTTTAAGTGTATTTCCTAGCTGCCTCACTCTTCTTCAAGTAATCATATTTAACAAATATTTTAAAAGGTAATGTGATATACTCGTAAAAACAGAAAGGAGGAGGAGGAGGAGGAGGAGGAGGAGGGGGAGGAAGAAGAAGAAGAAGAGGAGCTAAAAATGAGAGGAGCGTCTTTAGTTATGTATCTATTTATCATAATTCATCTTCTAAGTTCCTACTTGAAATCGGAACATTAATGATTTCGCTACGCTGCAAAAGGAAAAAACAAAAACAGGATCGAAATCATATTTTTTCGCGTTGACTATCTCGCCTTATAGTTTTAATCTCCACAAAATGTTTTTCTTTCTATCACCGGGAAAAATGTAGCCTTCATAGTAAATGAGAGTCTGAATGCGCTCTATCGCTACCGTATCGCATTTAGTGTTAATATGAGTGAGCGCCGCTTTCCCTCGTCTTTCCAGGCCGACGAAAGAACCTTTCCGCGCCCGCTGTCTCTTCCGCTTACCTTGTTTATACGGAGGTGGCTTCTGAAATCTGGGGAAACAGAATACTTCAGCTTTGCGTTTCTTTTATGTTCTTCTATTTCCTCTTAAGTTTACATTTCCGGAACTCTTGTTGCCACTTCCTTGTCTTGTTTGAAGTAGCAAATATCGGGATTACGTCACGAAATAGCCTTGCAAAGCTTAAATGGAGATGACAGGAAGGGCAATAGGGATTTCCCGCTAACTTGTGGAAAGTGAGACAGGATGAGCGCACGACGCAAAAACAAATGTAACTGAAGACGGTTTACGCCGCCATTGAAATAACTTTAGATCTTTTAGGAGGCGGGCTGCTTCGGCCCTGCCTGTCTGGGTCAATGAGAACTGAGAGAGACACAACGTCCCAGCAGACAGACAGAGGTACACGATGAAAAACCCCTCCCCTCACGAGAATCGAACCCCGTCTTCTGCGTGCGACGGCGAAAAACCTAACCACTACATCAGTGACGCCTGTGCACTTTTGAAAGGCACGTTCAGTTGAAGCAATTGAAAGTAGGTCTTAATGATTAATATGTAGATCTAGCCGGAGTTCTGTGTTAGGATGAAATAAAGGCAGGATGGTTCACAGAGGCATTTCCGTTCCATTACAATCATGTTTAGAAATACAGTAGGATAAATAGTATGACCTTCTCACAATGAACGGTGTGTATAAGAAATATCGATGTAGATTTCTATGGCTAACTATCATAATTTTGATATCATGTTCATCGTAGGAGTTTAAATATCTTGGCACCATTTTCTCTGTAAACAGGTCAATTGACAGAGAAATAGAAACGTGAACAAAAAAAAAGCCAGTTACCTATCAGCTTTGTACCGTGTCTAGCTCATCCAAACATCTGCATGGGCACAAAGAGACAGCTTATCACTTCAATAGATATACCAACATAATGCGCCCAGTGCCAGAACTGGACATTGAGTAAAACCCTTAAAAGCAAAATAACTGCATGCGAGATTAAATGTTTCCGCAAAACTCTTAACACCACAAGAAAAGACAGGCAAAGAAATGAACAAGTAAGAGCAACTATTAGAACAGAGTCCTGCCTGCATTTCATTGAAAAACAGAGAATAAAATAGTTCGGCCACCTGTTATGAATGTCACTTTGCTAGCAAGCCTCGAGAGCCTATAAGACCAAGTACTCAGGCTATAAAGTAAGAGGTAGGCCACGAAAAAGATGGATTGAGAGAGTCAATGAATAGACTCCTGAGAAATTATAACATCCCTATTGAAAGAGCTGAAGAGCTGGCTTACTATAGAAAACTGCATCTCCCATCGATGTTAAATGACAACAGAGGATGAAACAGTACAATAGATAGAGGTTTTTTCGTTTTGAACTGGAGACAACGACGTATTTGGGAAGAGTAACACAGCGAAACGAATGAAGTATAGTTCATGATTTTACATTTAGCAACTGTAATTTCTGGAGCATTTCGACATAAAAAGATAAAAGGTAACCAAATCCTGTTCAAAGCCTATCTTACTTTAAAAGAGGTTTAAATGGTTTTCGAAATTTCTCCCCTCTTGACTTGACAGGAAATACCTGCTCAAGGCACATGTAACGAAAGATATCGGTCACTCTGCCTTTTTGACGTGACATAGATTTGTACCCTGTGAACTTGCTTTGTAGTCCTCATTTTGCTACTAACAAAAACCTGCCCCCCTCCGTCCCCCTCCCCCAGAAATCCCTCGATATCGTGAACTTCAATTAGTTCAAACACGACACATGCGTTTTGCACATGCATGTTGGCAATGCGAAACATATGAAGCAGTGATATCCTGGAGGCTTTTCAAATATATAGCAAATGTTTCAAAAACCCTTTCTGAAAAAAAATCGAGTTTCATTTCTTGAATAAAAAAAAGACATTTCTTTTCCCTGCTTTTTATTTTCTTCTTTTACATACAGAATTGTCTGTTCCTTCATCTCAAATTTTGAAAAGCAAACATTTTGAAAAGCTTTCAGCATATTTTAAGATCTTGTTTGCTATGGTTGTCTGTTAACAAGTTATGAGATAAAGAGCCATACACGATGACAGAAAACGAACGTCCAGGCCAAAGGGATGAGCGACTAGGACATTTTAGTGTGGGGGTGATTATCGTCCCGCCACACCGGAGGTATCACTCTCCGCCTGTACACCGCACGTCCATCTGTAGCGGTGTTTTTTGGCACTCCCGGCGCTAGCCCAGTGATAACGTCTGGGGAACGTCATGGCCCACGATTGGCGTCACATGTGATGAAAACATGGCTTCAACTCTCTGAAGTGTGGACGCAGCCACTTTCCCGCGCCTGTCGGATCATCGGATCGGACGGTGTGATGTGTTGGTTTTGGCCGTGCTCCCGAGCAGAGGCCGTTGAAGTGCATGTACATAAGCTGGATAACCGAATTAGTACTATGCCTGTTGAGATGTCCGGTGTTTTTGCTTTTGTTTTGTTTTGTTTTTGTTTTTCCCTTGAGCTTTCTGGTGCAAATTACAATGCTGGGAAGACTGTTATCTATCAGAACTCTTCCCCCCCCCCTTTTTAAAAGGTTTTCCTTTTTTTCCCGTGTACTCCTTCCGTTGTGAGATTGTTTTGTGAAAAAAGGGTGGGAGATAGGAACGAGGAGCCAATAGTATGGGAATTTATCTATCTGTATCTGTTGAGATTTCAAGCAAAAATATGTAGGCAGAAGTATTAACAGTTTGAAATTTGATGCCGTATTATTGTTCCCTTT
>NW_004797521.1:181290-184799 GCF_000002075.1 Aplysia californica | reverse complement strand
GGCATTAACCATGTTCTTATGCACAGTAGAAGTGTAATTGTAAAAGGGCTGATTCATCAATATCATGCTCATAACTGTGTGCTTTTTCTTCCCTAATCCTTACTATCGTCATTTTTCCGCTACTTCTTTTGTATGTTTGTCACACGCTTGTGACCCTCTATTTTCGGGGTGCCTTGATAGTCGAAGCAGATTTTGTCCAGTTGAAGCAAGAGAGGTGAGCAGAGTAAGTCTGATTCCCTGTAAGGACTTCTTTGTTGACATCCACCCCTTGACGATCATATGACTTTATGCAGTTGTGAGCGCCGTAAAACCTCTACTTAAACTTACTTATTAAAAGTACCTTTTTTCACAACGTAGGACAGCCAAATTATAGTACTCAGTCTAGTCAGGTGAGTCCGCTGCGGATACAAAGCCGTTCATCCTAGAGCCAATCTCTAACACTTTGAGAAGCAAGTTACGAGGAAAGGGGATTTGTCTTAATCTCGACGCGTGGTCCATTTGAAGACAGTCGACTGTCTTCACGCTGAAACCTAATCTACGGAGAGGGATTTGCTCGAGAAGCCGTCAAAAGTCTCTTAAACAAATTAATCCACACTGTCGTGGTTATGACATAATGTTTGTAATGTTAGCAGTCAAAGAGGCAGTGTTTTCTGGATAAGGGAAACAATTTTAATCCTAGAGGTCTCAGCTGTAACTTAACTTTCGTAATGTTAGGAGCCATCAGATTATGCTTTCGTATTATTCAGTGGTGAGGCGACTACTGGTGTACGTGGTACAATGGTTAAGCTCGTAGCCTCGCTTGCGTGAGTTCGATTTCCTCGACATAAAAGTATTATTATTGCACATCTTTTCTTTCTTTCTGAGACGCTTTATTACACACAGTCTGGTTGTCAATGGCAACAATGTTTAAAAGCAGCGTGCTCACCCAAAATTAAATATTATCGGGGTTTTTTCAGTTCCAGGAAAGTGACTTATAATGTGTGTGAGTGCTATTGGATGACATTATCAATAGCAGTTTTCAGTTGTGTAGAAACTGATTATGATAAGATGTCGCGTTTTGACTTATTGTGTAGTTATGTAGGTTGTCTTCTTGAAATGTTGCGTAAGGTTCCCCTGGTTTCTTAACGATGAGAAAGGTCGTATTCTGTGTATGTGTGTATAAGGCGTGAGTGTGAGTGTGTGTTCGCTTTTTCGTTTGTCTATGTGAGTCTGTGTTTAAGTGTGTATATATGTGTGAGTGCGAGGACAGACAGACAGACAGACAGACAGACAGACAGACAGACAGACAGACAGACAGACAGACAGACAGACAGACAGACAGACAGACAGACAGACAGACAGAAAGGCAGGCAGATAAACAAGCAGGCAGACAGAGAGTAGAGAGGGGGAAGGTGGAAACAGAAAGTGGATACATTTATACGTGAACATAATTTGTATTCAGTATAGTAGCCTTTAAATCCGCACAACTGATGAATCCCTGACTCCTTTCAATAGTCGTAGGTGTCCATTCTTCAAAGCTTTGTGTTGGTAGATACAATGCGAAACGGATAAAAATGTTCATAGTGTAATAGTGTCAGGCTATGGAAAACTCCATCACAAGCCCCCCCCCCCTCCACGCCTTTAAAAAAAAGCTGATTCCACCAAGTTGTAATAATTATGGCCTAACATCGATCTGGAAAACTTTCAGGAGTAGTTTAGTTGGTTCACCTGCTCTGGCTCAGAAGGGAACATCCCATGTGTATAGCACCGATGCTGTTGGCAGTTACTACAAGGCTGCATAATATTATTAACTACCTTTCGATGAAAGGAATGATCGGTGCATTTACAGCAACTGAAAGTCATTGACCTACTATATTTACACTCTACTGGAATGGAGCAATAAATCCTGAGAGATGCAAGAAGGTTTAGATATAGTGATGTATAGATTGATTCTCTATTCCTCTTTCGTTGTTGTACACTCCAGAATTTCAAAGCTGTGGAAACAGTGCGCACTGCTATTATACGGAAACCTCACTTGTTTACAATGGTGTCTTAGAAGACGGACTTTCCCAAGATTAGTTCTAAACGAAACTAATGAAAAACTGAAAATTAGACTACAGTGACTTCAGGCTCCTCAATAGAACTGTGCACCCTTTAAATGATTCTGAACCACCATTAATTTTATCAAATTCGAAAGTTAAGTGGTTCCGAAGTTTTAGGCGGCGAAAGTGACGAACTTTCACTAATATAATATGTATATATGACTGCTTTCATAAAGACAAATTAGAGGTACTTCTGACGATGCTCGGTTGTTGTTTTTTTTCGTTCTTCGGTGCGTGTAGAAATAATGCAATCAATATAGAAGAATGGTGGTATGACCTTTGATATTATAAACATAATATGTCAATCATGAATTTAATTTGTTCACTACAACAATATCTGTAAAAGCGTAACCATGGATAAATATAATAAATCAAACCATATAACAAACAAATAAGCATGATTATGGCCCCTGTCCTTTTTGTGACTCCTTCAGCCTCTACTTTTTTTTTTGGCTTCAGAACACGGAAGATTCACTTCCCGTCACAACACTCGCATTATCTCCCGTAGCGTCCCTAACAACCGGACGCTGTGCCGACCGGTGCGTAAAATGTCACAATAAAGCGTAACTTTTCCCTTTCTCCTCGTTGTCCCGTAATCACGAGAGAGCAATAAGGAAAAGAAAGAAAAAAAAACAACTTTTTTCTTTAACTTAACTAGAAACATAAAAGACTTTGCAATCAAGCAGAGTAGATTTGTTTGTTGGTTTGGGGGGGGGGGATTGTTTGTTTGTTCGGGGTTTTTGTTGTTGTTTCTTTTATTTTTTTGTTTCGCTCTTCTCTTTCATGCAAATGACCGAGACGTAGTCGGGGTCAGACTGTTCTGTTATCTGTCAAAAGACCAGAGCCCATTTCACTATTGCCAATGATCTAATGTCTTCCTGGGAACCTTGAACCTTGCCACGAGCAAGTGGGCCAGACACAACATTACATTTTGTAGTGTCATGTGTGTCAATCAAGTTTTTCCAATTTTCAAATCAGGGAGAACAAAACAAAAAAAAAGGGGGAGGGGTGTTAAAGATTTTTCTGCGTCGTTTAACCTTTTTTAAAAGAATTCAAACGCAGACTAAATTGTTCTTCTTTTTTCTTTTGGTTTTTTTTTTTCGACCCGTCCTCATTTCCCACACGCTAGCAATACCTACTGTAGATGATTGAATTACTCAGTTGTAAGTTGAAAGCGTTCTCCAATTTGAATATTATGACATTCTTATGAAAACAATCGCCCTTTTATCTGTGGAAATGCTTGTCTGTCTGTCTCTTGTATTTTCGTCTGTTTGTGTACCTACCCATCTATGTTTACTTTAATCAGAGAGTTTACAGTATTACTGTAAACCCTCTCTGCTTTAATGCATGCTATCTATTGGTTCACAGTGCATTGCTCCCCCCTCCCAATCCCTTACCAGCCCCCCCCCTCTCTCTCTCCCTCTCTCT
>NW_004797521.1:178630-181153 GCF_000002075.1 Aplysia californica | reverse complement strand
CTCTCTCTCTCTCTCCCTCTCTCTCTCTCTCAGTTGTTTTGTATTCTTTCTCTCGCTTTGAACACTTTCGGGTATGCGTAGAAGATAATGGTAACAGATTCGATTATATGACTATCTATTAAAATTTGACGACGAGATAATAATATGGTGATATTGAAGGAAATTGTAAAATATCAGTATGTCTGTGTGCGCGTGCGTGAATTTAGTAACATAATCCGTTATCTTATAAATATATCAGGTAACCATGAAATGTTTCATGAGCGTATTATTCATTGATCTATTTAGATCTAGTAAAAAGTCCGACGTGCTACTATTCTAAAGAACAACTGGGGGTTTCTCCGAAGGGCCTTCACGTGGTCCAAATTATAATGCTTTTCCCCCTCTATATTGGTGACGTTTATCAGGAAAAGGGTAAGAAAATACGATTAGATTCACAATGTTGGGAAAATGATGGTAATTCGATCTTTTTCTACCAATTTATAAATCTCGATTTTGAATGTTGCCATTACCAAGTCTCCATTTGTTTGTTTGCTCTTGCTGCAGTTTGTTAACGCACTTCTGTCTATAATCCGAAAAAAAGCATCAAAATTGTTCAATTTGTTCGCAAAAATGCAGGCATTTTGCTGTTGCGTAGCTGAGACGTCACCTGGGCGCTTCCACGATGTCGCAAAAGATATAATATTGTGTTTTACGCCCAGGTCGCGAACATTTACATCATCTTGGGGGCGGGTTTCTTGGACCACGCTGGTCAAGGCCACCCGGACTAAGAGGGTTACAATACAACGTAGCAGCAAACAGGCAGAGAAAGACAGCTTTCGTGATGTAGATGTTACGATGTTCGCCTCTCATTCAATAGGTCTCAGGTTCGAAAATTTTCTTATATAAATGGTTCACCTTTCACCCCCTTTCCGGCTCTCTAACCATATCCTTTTGTCTTCTTTCGTTTCCACTTTCTTCCCCCTCCCCCTCCCCCTCCCTTTTGCCCCATCCTCTTGGCTCCTGATCGACTCTCTCTGCAGCCATTCTTCTGTTACACCTTGTCTCATTCTTATTGTTGTCTTTCAACCACACCCCTGATCTTATGGTGAGTAAGATCGAACACCTAGCCTTCTCGGATAAGGGCGAACAAACTCGGAGGTCCCGTGTTCAAGTTGTCCACGTTAAAGATCCCATGGTGATCCTAAATTCGATAAGAGTAAGTGTCGGTCACCACCAAGGCAAAATTCAAAGTCCCTACCAAACTTAATGTTTAACGTGCCCCACGCGCTCAAATGACATCATACAGTTGCTAGCGCCGTAAAACACTTACAAAAAAAAAACTTCAAAAAAAGTTAAAATACGGAAAAACTCCATTAAAAATACCCTCGCCATCCATTCGCAGATCAAACTCAATTCTTCCCCTTCAAAAGGCGAAGAACCCAAAAGCTACAATACAGATGCAGTAACATGGACGTTAAATTAGCATAACAAATTCAAAGACAGTCTTAATAATATACTTTAAAAGTAATGCATGCATAAGCAGCTGTAACGGTTATCATTGGATATAATTGAGGAAAAAAGTAATAGCAGAAACTCAATAATAGATAATTGATCTTACAAATCTGAAGGCTTTGTGAACGACCAGCGTATGTCCACCCAGCTTTATAGAGTTTTTGAATTGTTTGGAACTGTAGAAATGAGTCAATCTTACGGATTCCCTAGATGACTATTGGACCCAATTTATTTGCTTAGTCATACAATTTCTACTGCTGACTTTTGCAGATTTTTTTTCTTATATATTTGCGTGTAATAACAACGATATTATTTATTCAGGTCCTCAGTTACAGTGCCTATATCTCTCTAGACGCGGTTAAAAACTCAATACTTTACTGCAGATGATGGGATGTTGTTTTCATTTGCCAAGAGATCACGTGGAGAAATAGGCAGCCGCTGTCGTAAAGGTGAAACAAATTACAGGGCAAAGCCAGAGGACACAGCCCAGGCAATGAGGGCAATAAAGGAGGGACTTGGCGCTTCCCGCCAAAATAACATAAAATCGGGGGGAAATCTCCTTCTAAAGTCCTGGCAGTCCCCTAAATCCCTTTAGTTAGCTGAAGTTAACTAGAGTACGCTCCATAAATCATAGTATTGATTCTGCCTGAAGTTTTCTTTTACTCTTTTCTCTTGGCGCTTAAATTCGTTTTTGCTTTTGTTTTCAGGGTTATTTTTTTTAATAGTCTAGCTTTTTACTTTAGTTGCCGAGCTGGCTATTCAAGTTAAGTCGAGATTTGGAAGTTTGAGCTCGCCTGCCTTTCTTTCGCTTTTCTTTTCTTATTGGTTTATTCTGATTCATTTCGGCATTTGTGCTAGTATAACTTGGGAGTTGTCATTATTGACTTATTAAACTGTACACTACTTTGTCCTTTTCTTTTCAAGTTGCCCAAATATAACAGAAGTCATATGTAGAGAGAGAGAGAGAGAGAGAGAGAGAGATAGATAGAGAGAGAGAGAGAGAGAGACAGACAGACAGACAGACAGACAGAC
>NW_004797521.1:176568-177621 GCF_000002075.1 Aplysia californica | reverse complement strand
GGAGATATAAAAATCGAAAATAATATTTTGAACAGTAAATTTGTAACAACCATTAGCAACACAGATCAGATGGTTAACAAGATCGCGAAAGCACTCGCGTAGTATCGACGACCTTTGCAGAGGGCGCCAGAAGTCAAATCAGGAGATTTCAGTCTAGAGAAGTTTCTTGTTACGTTCTCCCATGTTGTATTGTTCTCGTTTGACTCTTAAGAACATTGCTTTTTCAATTAGCTAATTATTTCTATACTGCCGTCTCGATATTTTATCATCAAACAAAATTGTCGCCAGTTAGGAACACATCTCTATTGTTTTCTTTGAGTCCAGCTTGGCCGTATACCAACTTTTCGTTAGCAGGGAGGTGTGAAGGAAAAAAAGAAACAAGGTAAAATATTTTCCTGTGGGAGCAATACATTATTCGCAAACAAAACCTGAAACCGGACTCGTCAGCTTAGAATCAGGAGCCTGACTCTCCAACCATCTGACTTGGGCACACCACGAAGAGGACAACAAAATCCAAGCAGTCTTAGTGGAATGACAGCAATCCGCTACCTGAGAATGGACTAAGTTCAGTCTGGCATTTTTGGGTCGTTTTGAGTTACTAAGACCATGAGATCAAAGTCCAAATGCTCTATCTGCTCTATTAAACTCATATAATTATTCGGAGTCGTTATCAAGACATTTAAAGAATTGCATTCGAAAAACCTTGACATGATCCGAAACTCAAAATCTTTGACGTCAAATTTCTCAATGCAAGGAACTGAGCAGATAGGACTTTGTAATTCTGAGGATGCGAAACATCAAGTCTCGAAGTTAGAGTGAAAAGGGGAAAGAAAGTGGTGCAAATTGAGGAGGGCAAAGTTTGGACAGAAAGAGTTAATCATAGACTCTGAAGTCTGGAGTCCGAGGGTCAAACACTATATTTAGTCGACGATTTGGGCTAGATTGGTTGTTTGGTGTGTCTGTGAAATCACAGTGGTTTGCTAGGTTAGGTCAGATGTTTTCCTTATGAGAATCAGTTGTTTGTTCGTTTGGAGGGGGGGGGGGGGGGAGGGG
>NW_004797521.1:173237-175869 GCF_000002075.1 Aplysia californica | reverse complement strand
CACATCAACCATTATTTATTTTTCAACGAAGTACACTTTTCACACTACCTACCATTATAAGCACGCCAGATGCCAAAATTTGATCAATATGATGCCTGGTAAAGATTCTGCATTCCAGACTTATCCTTAACAGGATGCACACTCCGTTGTCCCGCTCCTCCCCCTTTCCTCTGATTACTACTTCTAAAATTATCGCAGGCAAGCAAAGGTTGTTATCAAATATGTTAAGTCAGCACCAATTACGTTATAGATTGTCGAGCTTCGCAAATAATCGTGAATGGAGGGGGCGAGGTGAGTGAATGAAACTGCCTTTCCCTATGTAATTATGTAGTGTGTTGTGCAGACATAATATGACTTATCGAAGCCAATTAAACCGCCCATGACTGAGCGAGAAACTGAAGACGTCAAGACCTTGGAGAAGAGACACGAACTGTTTCTCTAGACGAGTTTTATTGATAGCTGTGCCCACACAGTTGGCCAAATGTCGTGACCGGGTCGCCTTTAACACATGGATTTTGTTTCAATTTGTGCGACCGGGTCGTTTTTCTATGGCGCGCGCGTTTGTTTTTAAAAGTCAGTAGGCATAATTTTATTAAGACATTGAATCAGAAAGGTTACGCAAGAGCTTTCCAATAATGTGTTAGTTCAAAAAGGTAGATCTAATTTAGTCCATCTTATTGTGACTTTGAGCCCCCTGAGTAGGTACATGTATAAGCCGCAGTTGTCTTATCACAAGAGCTGATTGTACAACTTATGTGTAGTGAGTAAACATTCTCACCTTGTATAACAAACAACAACAAATATAAATATATTCACACATTTATATATTGTACATGTAAATGTATAAATCTATAAATATATAAATACTGTAAATAAATGCTTAGTCGATATTTACTATGGACGAGAAATTATAGAGAAATAATGAGTTTATTGATTCTTTTAAATAGGAATTCTGCTTCCTGGGATTTTGTATATTATCCTACTGAGTCCGGTTTGTACTCGACCGATAGAGTCAAAGCAGCCTGCCTCCTACAAGATCGACATAGTGCCGATGGGAGTGAAAACATCTACAACCGTTTTAAATATTGACAACTAAAATTAATTATCAGGATTTTTGTTGGATGATTATGAACCTTATCTGACTCACATCCTCCAGCGTTGATACAATTTATTATGACTTTTTCTTAGTTTTTAAAAAAGTTTAGTATGGGGTTTTACGGCGCTCGCAACTGCATCTGTCTGTCAATTTTTTAGACTGAAATAGCGGGTGGTTGGAAGGTAGGTACTGCTTCTTTTCTTTCCTTCAGTTGTTTCTTTCTATCTGCCTTGTTTCTTCTCTGCACTATATGACCGTAATCGTGTCGATGTACTTGTGTTTACTCAAACTCATAGTCAAAGTAATATAGTGTAAAGCGCATAGACCCTACTGTTGAGCGGGGATATGCGCTATACAAATGCTATCTATTATTATTATTATTATTATTATTATTATTAAAGGAAGGACTGTCTGCCATCGTGCCAATGTACTTCTTATTACTCAAACAAAGTGTAATCACCACAGCAACAACACGGGGCGTAACTTCGCCACGAGTCGGGTGCAACTCATATCCTATTACATGCCTAGTGTATAGGAGTGCCATTTTTTTTTCTCGTCAAAAGTTGATAAGATTTCCGTCTTTCGATCCTTATTCCCTCCCCCCTCCCATCCCTCCCACCCCAAACCAGCCATACATTACTCTCTTTTCACCCTCCCAAGAGCAGGAGGACATATTCATGTAAAACACACACAAACGCACACACACACACACACACACACACACACACATACACACACACATACACACACACACACATACTCACACACACGCACAGGGAAAGAGAGAAATGCACTCAAGCTTGTGCGTACACACGCGCTCTGAACTACAGCAAACTCTTAATTTAATATTTATGTAAATGCCTACGACAAAATTGCGAAATTGCATGGGTTTTACTCCCCTGCCCACACTGTAAAGTTATTTAGACCGTGGGACCTCCAAATTCAACATCTATCTCCGATAGAAACAAGCCGAATGGATGGAGAGCCTTAAAAACTACCCAAAACAACCCAAAATCAGAACACCCTGTTAGTGATTCGAACCACGGCCATCCGCTCCGTGCGTAATCCAGCATGATAACAACCCATCATCTTTGCACCCAAGGCCATTTACTTGCGTGATTGGGCAATACTCTTCCATCGAACTTTTGTAGTATTCGATAAACTATCTCAACGAATTATTCTAGAGTGCGTTACGCCAGTGGCCTATGTCGGCATTCTTTCTTTACTTAGACTTTCCGAGACGAAACATAATTAAAACAAACAGTAAAAAACAAAAAAAGATTGAGTTTACTTGTGAGAGCAAACGCGTATGTATGTGAGCAGAATTTATTTTTTCGAGGGCTTTGCTGTTCTATAATTGCTGTCCCCCCACCCAAGCCTGTTATTATCTTTCCCTATTATTATATGGCGACTATTTCCATCGTTGGTGTCAGCGTTTATCGTAGCTTCTTGTTCATATTGACAGCCACACAGAGTCAGGTTTCTTGATCTTCAAGGAGTTTGTAAAAGATGTATGTGTCTTTACCACCCCCAATC
>NW_004797521.1:169382-172533 GCF_000002075.1 Aplysia californica | reverse complement strand
CTCTCGCTCGCTCTCTCTCTCTGCCTCTCTCTGCCTCTCTCTCCCTCTCTTTCCCTCTCTTTCCCTCTCTCTCCCTCCCTCTCTCCTTCTCTCTCTCCCTCTCTCTTTCTCTCTCTCTGTAGCCATCTCTCTCCTCCTCTCTCTCACCCTCTCTTTCTCTTCACCCTCCCTCACCCTCTCTCTCTCCTCCCCCTCCCCCCCCTCTCTCTCTCTCTCGTGTCATGAAACAATAAGGTCATCACAACACGGCTTACCCTGACCTCCCTGAAGCAGAAAACAGCGATGCCATGTGCAGAACAACACAAGAGACTGGACCTAATTACACTACCCATTTGGTTGTGATCTGGACTTTTTCATCCCCTTCAGCTTTATGTGGGTCAAACAATAGACATCTTGGGGGAAGCTCTGACGCCTAGCGTGTGTTTTTTTTCTCTTCTTTTGTATTACGGAAAAAAGGAAGACCGTAAACTTTTATATGTTTTCTATGATACAAACTGCATGCAGAACGTTCTTTAAAAAAATCGATTTGAGTGAAATTTGAAATGTAACCAAAAAAAAAAAGAAAAAAAAAAAAAAGAAGAAAATTCAATACCTCATGAGGAACAGATTTGTAGTAATATCTATGAAATATTGCTTATTTTCATACTGCTTTAGGCATTGCGTTTCAATTAATATGATGACCCTTGATCCCATTGTAAACAACTAGGATTCGAATCGTTTCAGCGCGAAGGTGTGCGTCCAGAAAAAAAACAACACCCTTAAAACCCCCCAAACGTTTTGCTATCTAAGCGAGACTAATTCGGAAACGAATTCTACAAAAACTACCGAAGTTAATCCCATTTTTATATGTAATATATGATATATAACAATATATTGTATATAGCAGCACGAGGCCAGAAACTTAAACTAAAATGCAGAACAGAAAAACAGATAACAAATACATATACAGACAATCAGACAGACAGACATACCGACGGACAGTCAGACTGATAGACGGACAGACGGTAGTGAAACGGACAGACATGCTCGTATCTCCAAAAGACAAAGAGGCGATAAGAAGATAGCAAAGGTGTGCACATACTTTAGCTCCATTAATCGATCAAGAACCACAAAGAGAGACTGTTTTCTCCCCCATTCTGTTTTCACAGGTGTCGGAAATCCTTCTCTGCCTAAAGGCGCGTGTGTGTGTGCTTTATGAGTGTCTTGGTCAGCCTCTGAGCTCAGGCGTGGACGAGAGCGATAGGGAGGGCGTTTGTTATTTGTTGACGCCGCGGTGGTCGTTGAATTTTGTAGCTTCAGCTGATTTGGCCAGTCCGTTATTGGCCTGATACCAAATTTCCCATCCCTGCTGTTGATGTTCTGAAAAATGGAGCTAATTACAGGGGTGATTTTTTTTTTCTTACAGTATCTCCATTGATCATGACGATGATGAAATTTCAGTTGAAGAGCTGAACTGAAAAAGCAGGACGTGTTATCACAAACTGGAATTCGTGAGGGTATCAATTATTTTAAGAGCTTGTAGACTCTTAACTGACTGCATTTCTTTTTAACTGTAGGATGATTACTAATGTTTGATGTACCATTCAGCTTACAGTAACAATAAATAACCCGTGAAACGGAAATGCATTCTGAGTCTACAATTCTTTTGAAAATTTCCACAATTATCACAATTTCTCACAATTTCCAGTTTGTGATAAAGCCCGTTTTTAGATAGATCTAGTGCCCTTTAATTGTAATAGTAAGTGTTTCACACTCTCATTTACAAACTATAGATTTATTAGGAAGTGAGCCGATTCAACTCAGCCTGTCAGATCCAACATTTGCCAAATGGGATACAGCATATTAGGTGACAAATGGAAGTACTCTTTTCAAAAGAAATGTTTCCCACCCTGGAAGAATCGGAGTCGAAGTCACGTTTTCTGCGTCGGTAAGTGAAGAGCCTAACGGCAACAGCATAATCCAGGAAACGACGACTACGAGGACGACAACAACAACGATGATGATGATGATGATGATGATGATGATGATGATGATGATGATGATGATGATGATGATGATGATGGTGATGGTGATGGTGATGGTGATGGTGATGGTAATGATGGTGATGATGATGATGATACATCAGAAAGCTATCCAAGCAGAAATACCCCTCTGAGAATCGAATGACGTATCTGGAGAAGCTTCATGCCGGTGTCAAAAAAGATATTATGAAAAGCTCGAGTGATACATCAAAGATACGTGGCATTCAGAAAGGATGCATTCTGGTGTGGAAGTATTCGCTCATAGGAACCTTTCTGCTTTATCTCCAGCTGCAGTCTAAAGGCCATGTTGATGTGCATTGGGGCAATATTTGCCCCAAAATAATAGAAGAAAGCATAGTGTTAATACCAACAATTTACTACGCTTTACAGCCGACGTTCATCTTTGTTTATTCGATGACGATGTAAGGGAATCCAGGCATTCTTTTTTGTTTCCGTTCTCTTCTGAGAACAAGATTTTCAGACCTCGTGGCGCTACTTCAGGCTCAGTGGCCCTAGTTACAAATCGTTATCAAAGCCTCAACATAGTCTTAAGTATACGTTTAATTATTTCGCTCTTTGCATCTTTAATACTATTAACGTTTCATGATACTGGGAAGTAAAACGATACTGATTATGTTATGATAACTGTCCATGGAGCAAAAGGTTTGAGTCTAGCTCTTTCTTTCAATAGAATTTTGTGACTTCTTTCACATGAAATATCGAGAAATATTTTTTCATGTTGATTTAATGTATCCTAATGGTTTACGGCCCGGCTGTTGATGCATAGTTATTTACGAACATAACTGAAATGTTCAAGATTGAGACTCAATTTAGAGTGAGAAGAGAATCGGTTCGTTAATAATAATAATAATAATAATAATAATAATAATAATAATAATAATAAATGACATTTATATAGCACTCAACCTCGATTAAAGTACACAGGCTCTGAGCACTTTACAATACATGTACAGTACAACGTACAAAAGTAACATAAAACGTTGTGTTTTGGCTAAAGAAAGTTATTCCAAATATCATCTTATTAATCAAAAACAGAAACAACTTCAGCTGACATTTGAATGAATCAAAATATTTGCGTTTCGACATGATTTGGTTGGGTGGAGTGGGGG
>NW_004797521.1:166544-168379 GCF_000002075.1 Aplysia californica | reverse complement strand
GAGAGAGAGAGAGAGAGAGAGAGAGAGAGAGAGAGAAATCAAGAAAGAAAGAGAGGAAGAAAGAAAGAAAGACAGAGGAAAGGGGGCGGGTAAAGAGAGAAATTGTGGCGAGAGAGAGAGAGAGAGAGAGACAGAGGCAGAGACAGGGAAAAGGAGCCGAAAGCTATAGATTGCAGATATTATTTCTGCCCTATCTGAATTAGTAACTTTCCTTATCAGTACACAACAACAGCCCGAAGGGGGGCACGTTCTTGCGTTTCGACAGTCCCTGAGTATGTTGAAATGGACATCTTTCTGTGGTACCAAAACGAGTAACAACACATTAGGAGAAACAGAACACGTTACAAAATAACATGTTATAAACAGATCCCGTGCCAGCGACGCCAGTGGAGATTAAATTGAGAAATACAAGGGAAGTTTTCGATGTCGACGTAGAGGATGAAATGTGCATAATTAATGCAACGGTGTTGTAGGTATTATCAAATAGTTTCGAAGGAGGAGTACATAGTCACTCGCCATGACAATTGCAAGAGTGGAATTTGTATGATTTCGATTTCGTATAGATTTGAAACTCAAACTTCAACGTAACAAAGCAGTTTGGTATCCCACTGCATCATGGCAGTGGATAGGTATAAACTGAAAAACTCGTATGTAATTCAAGCATTTAAATTATGTACGGAAGGACGGATTTTATTTTTTACACGAGCAAGATAATTCATATAATAAAAGAAGCAGAAATTTAGAGAAATTGTCTGTCGCTTGAAGACGAAATGAAAACAAATCTTTTATAACTATTCAACTTGTCAACATGGTGGGCAATTATTACTCTAACCGGTTTAAAATTCCCGAATTCAACAGTCAAGCACTTAATAGTATGTGATTTTTGTCTATTAGAGGTCGTGAGGTACGGTAAAAAGCATGTGTGCATAGGTCCTTTGGTTATAATGACTGCGTAACCTGCTCCATAACCTTACACAGCAGAATTTGTGTCCTTTGGAAACGTATTTTATCTAAATTTTCCTCTCTAAAAACCCAAGTGAGAATGAGTACCCGCCCATAAACGGTGAAAGATCTTATCATCCTGTTAGCGTACGAGCACTGGAACGGCTGCTTGCTTTTGTATGCTTTCCAGGAAGCCGAGATTTATTATTTTTTGGTTCTAGGGTCTGCTGGGATAGTAATAGCTGAAAAAAGCGCAAAGAGAATGCTGTTTAGCATGGATATGCTATTTATAAATTACTATTATTTCTCATGATTAATATTTCAAGTTCGGCACCTACACTATCTACACTTTCACACGCAGATCATAAATAGATAAATCCCACTTAATTGATCCCCGTTGAAAAATGTGTTTCACGGTAGGGTACATACAAGTATAAATGCATAAATTATAACACACAGTATCACACAGACAGTCCTTACACCACTGATTATCAACCATCAAGACGAGCAAACGTTTCCAAACGGATCGATAATGCATTAAAAAAATTGAAGCTCGATTCGGAGTGGGGTCAAAACTTTCCTTTTCCCTTCTAAAACAGTTCCTCTCGTCCTTGAGCGCTGACGTAGGAGAAAATGCGCCGACCTCGAACTTTTCTACCATGTCTGGAAAAAGGACGTAAAAGCCAAAAACTGGACTCTACTTTCGACAGATCAAGCTTATTGCTGACGTTAATCCTGTCTCTGCCGTGACCTAATTGGTCTGATAAAACAAAAGCCAGTGTACGTAAGGATGATCGATGCGATTTGTCTGGGGATCATAGGGTGATATGTTATAGTCAGGCGATAACAATCGATTTTCAAAATTCTAAGCCCTGTTCATAACGTCCCCCCCC
>NW_004797521.1:164774-165878 GCF_000002075.1 Aplysia californica | reverse complement strand
AGAAGGAGGAGGAGAGGGGGGGCAATAATCAAATGCGGGCTAGGGATCATAGCTTAGATTAGGATAACTGTAATTATTTCAATTAGTACGGATTTGCGTTGTATTTGTTTTAATCCCATTAACTTTACCCCATGGGCCTGTCCTCGACTTCACCCTAAGCACCCCCCCCTCCCCGTTTTTAAAAACCCCGCATCGCCGCGTGTCTGTGAGTT
This sequence comes from Aplysia californica, assembly GCF_000002075.1. NCBI lineage: Eukaryota > Metazoa > Mollusca > Gastropoda > Aplysiida > Aplysiidae > Aplysia > Aplysia californica. The sequence goes on along the minus strand of NW_004797521.1, from coordinate 165,666 downwards.
TACGGACTCCTTTTTTCGGCCTGTCGAAAGCTAAAAATTGGCGTGATCATTACTCGGTAGTATAAGACAAGGCTATTATGCATTATATTTTAAGAATTAAATTTTTAAGAAGAATCAAAACTAATAGTGAATGTTCTGTCTGTTAAACAGATATAGATCTGGCCGATGTTATTTTGGAGTTTTTTTTATTTTTAGGTTGTGAGTTATTATTTTTGAGGATTTTTTTTCGTTTTCCTTGGGAAGAGGGAGGAGAGGTTTGCGTCTTCCTTTGACCAAGAGCTTGATCTAATATCAGTAGCAACTACGAGACCTTCCCGGGCAGATTAAGTTCATTTGAAAGGAATTTGTTGGAAATCGTTTTTGTCAATACCACGACATGTCTTTCTCCTTTTCTCATTTCGACGACGCGGTATAAAAGGAATACCAAGAGTGCAAAATCAGCAAAGGGAAGAAATGTGTCCATTACATCCTTGCCATTGCAAGATAAAGCTTACTATATAAACTCAAAATATTTTCTCTTCTCTTCAGGTGGATATAGGACAGCAATTGGAAAGCGTATTAATTTCGTAACTCGTGGATTTCTTTCAGTTGTCTTCTTTTTTTTCTCTGGGTTTAACTCTAGAAGCTGGGGTGTTTCTTTCTAACTCAGATTATTTGAATTAACGAGAGAAAATGTTATCGCTATTTAAACAGTGCAATTTCTTTTCACGCGTCGTTATTTTTCTATTCCTAACAAGTCACAGATCTTGTATAATCAGCGCGGGCACATTATTGTTTCAAAGTCACCTCAGCTGCTTTCCTCGCTATCCGTGGCGCAGGGTTTCGGAGCTGAGCTAGCTAACCTTTTTAGTCGCAAATCCGGTTGCTTTTGTGTGTGTGTGTGTGTGTGTGT
>NW_004797521.1:162199-163467 GCF_000002075.1 Aplysia californica | reverse complement strand
CTCTCTCTCTCTCTCTCTCTCTCTCTCTCTCTCCTGGTCGCCTTAAGTCGTTTTCCAACTCAAAACCCACGATTCCCAGTTAAAGTCTCGGCCATGTAAATGCTTGGGACAAGAATGCACATTTAGAACAGGAGAAGGATCCCGGTTGTTATAATAGCTTTGTACTTAGTTGCGTAAAGCTTTTATCCTTTTCCTCCCGGAGAGTTTGTAATTGCCGCAAGAAAAAAACACACTCAAGAACAACATTTATTGGCTGAGATATACGGTTACTACGTAGGTGTTCCTGGTTGATTAAGCGGTCTCGCCAAGTGTTTATTTGCCGCAGTCGGTAAGCAAAAGTTTGTTCCCGAAATAATTACATTTTCACAAGGAGGAGAGAAGCGAAGAGCCCATTAGTTCAAGTGAGAATGCGACCAGAAGTTTTAGACTACAGATAATTAGTTCTCTGATTTTCTTAGGGGTTGGGAAAAATTTGATTCCCAGTTAAAGGTCAGTTAAAGCAAATGTCGCCGCCGTCTTAATCTATATCGCTGCACGTCTCTCATGTGGGCTGTACTGATATTGACTGCTCATCAGTATTGGACGTGACAAAGCAAAATTAACATCTCATCTATATCTGCGAAAAGGAAACCAGTTTCACGAGTAAATGTTAACGAATGAAGACAGCAATCTTTTAAAGACAAAAATAGTTCTGACCTTCTCGTATGATACCTTTTCTTCGTCTGGTATTAGATCTGAAGCAGATATTGATGATCAAAATACCCTATTCCTTTCATATATCAGTCTTCATAATCAAGCTAAGTGCTTTTTGCTGATTGCGCTGTTTGTCACGAAGTTGTTCACGTCATAATGTGTTTGTTGTTCTGTCTTCTTCTGCTCTTCTTTCCGTCCATCTCTCAACGCAATAGATGTTTATCAAGTCCACTTTTGTTCTATTAATTTGTGTAGCCAAAGAATCTCACGCTGGACATGTTGCTTACTAGAACAAGGACCATGGTGTAACAGTTAGGCTCTTGGTCGTTGCAAGCACAAGACGTGAGTTTGATTCCCGCATGGGGGCATCTGTTTTATCGCTTATCGGTGTGCCTTTTTGCTGGGACGCTGTACCCCATTCAGCCGGGATTGTCTCTGAGTGATGGCGAACATGTACGGTACCATACCTTTAGGAACAGTAATTTTGATCTTATGATAAGACGAATTTTGTTAATGGAAAGCCATCACATCTGAAAAAGGTAGTGAAAGAGGCGCACACACACAGACACACACAC
>NW_004797521.1:158706-159699 GCF_000002075.1 Aplysia californica | reverse complement strand
CTTCTTCTTCTTCTTCTTCTTCTTCTTCTTCTTCTTCTTCTTCTTCTTCTTCTGTCACATTTACGTTTCCGCACATGTTATCGTGTTATACATTTGTTCTTAAGTTGATGACGTGAAAGCTCAGGCTGAAATCATTCTACTCCGGAGCAGGCCTCATTCAGTCTATCTCAACGCCGTTCAGAAGAAGATCGAGATCTCTAGGCCATCATTGACGTTCCTTCATCTGGCAACTATTGCTATTTCCCAAACTCTGACAATCGGGCGCCACCCTGAAAGATAGCAATAGCTTTGGAAACTCCGGTTAACCGGTTAATTTCTCTAAAATGGATCATGACTCATGAATTAACCAAGAACTCAATTTGTTCCATTATGAAAAGTAGATTGATAGAACGATTTTATTAAGGAGGAAACAGCGGTTCGGTTGTTATTGTTTTTTTGCCTTTATTTTTTAAAGTCTTTTTTATATTTCAATTCTTTTAATTGGGGGTTGGGGGGGATGGGATTAGAGCAATGTTTTGTACATTTTGTGAGCAGATTGGTATATTACGGTATTAAATTTCGTGATACAGTATTCCTTAAAGGTGTCATATCTTTTCATTGTTATCGTAGAGTACGTTTGCATTTCAAACACTGAGTCGATGGCTTAGTCGTTACTCGTTTTGTCTGGGTCTTTTTTACATGTTCTGAGTGGTGTTGTTCGAGATCAGATAAAAGCTTCACACGTTGAAAAATTACCCATAATCTCATTCGCAATCCGGTTTGTATGAAACTGGGTTCTGTTCAGCTACCTGTAACATTTTGCTTAGCGGTTTCGGTCTCAGGTGTTCCTACAGCATACTCTCGGGCTAAACGGCCTTGCTTCTCACGGAGAGCATCGAGAGGACAAATATGAGCCAGATTATAGAATCCTAAACTCACTGTTAGTTGTCCCTATCTTATCCCACACATGTACGTGTTCGTGTGTGTGTTTTGTGTGTGTGTGTGTGTGTGTGT
>NW_004797521.1:156475-157826 GCF_000002075.1 Aplysia californica | reverse complement strand
GTGTGTGTGTGTGTGTGTGTGTGTGTGTGTTGAGAAGAAGAGATGAGCATGGGATAAGCAGGGGGTCCAGCTGGCGAGTACGTACCCTGGTGGCCACACGTGCGTCATGCCGGCACGACGAGAGAGTGTTGAACGAACAGCTCAGAAGTGCTGGCACAGCCGGACCACATTGGGGGTGGGGTGGCATCCCTTACTTGACCCAGATTTGAGAAAGTTTGACCCATCTCTAGTCTGCGGGCTTTTTTCGTTCATCCAGTGAGAAAAAAGTAATGTCAATTGTTTATTTGTAATACTTCAAGAAAACGTAGACTAAATAACTTATTATTATCTCCTTTGATAGCATGCTGGATTAGAGAGCGGATAGCTCTTATTTGAATTCTGGCTCGGTCTTATCGTAGATGGACGTTACATTCGGAGGTCTTGTCTTATAAATTGAATAACCTCACAGTGTTGAAAGGGGTTGTTTCGTAACTAACCAAGGGACACTGCAGTGTAAACTCTTTGCTGCTTTACGCAGAAGATATCAGTTCGATTCCCTCACGGGAAAGTTTGTGTTTTTGGACATCTTTGTCCTTTTCCCAAAATACTACATCCCCTCCGCACAGATATAGGAAGATTAGTTCAAAAATGAACGGAAACAGAAGTACGTGCTGGCCCAGGAATAGATTAATAGAGGGGGGGGGGAGAGAAACATTAGTCAAGAACAACATAACCATGCAGAAGCGAGAGCATACAGCCAGAAAGCAGACGGAAACAATAGAAAAGGCAGGATGGGAAGAAAGGATGAGAGAAACATTAGTCAAGAGCAACATAACTCTGCAACATGCGATGTAAGTTATAACAAACTCGAGAAAGACGTATGCTTCTCCCCTCGACACCGCACAGTAAGAGAGTTAAGGTAAAGTGAGTACTCTGTCCACGTAGGCTCTGAGAGGCAGAATCGAAGCCGCCCGTGTCCTAAAGTATATAAATAGAGTCGATTGAGGTGAAAATAATTTGCATTTGGGTAGTTATACCAGTTTTTGAATACTTCTTTATTCCATTAATTAAGATATGTACTGAGATCCTTTATTCCAGTCGAACCCTGTTTTTTTTCCTACCGTTCTGTGTCTCACATCTTCCTTCCCTACATTCCCAATCCTTCAACTGCGTCCTTCCATTTTTCTTGTTGCTAAGTGTACCCATCCTCTCATGATATACCCATTAAATCCCTCTACTAACGAGAAATTGACAAGTGCCCAGGTATGTTCTAATTCGTTAACTTGTTCCAATCGTTTCCTTTGTTTTTTTTGTTTTTTTGTAAAGTGTTTTACGGCGCTCGCAACTGCATAGGTCATATTAGCGCGCGGGA
>NW_004797521.1:153921-156056 GCF_000002075.1 Aplysia californica | reverse complement strand
TTTTTCGGTCGCTACCCGGATTCGAACCGGGGACCTTTGAATGGGAGGCCAACACCTTAACCTCTAGGCCACGAGAGCCCCCTTCACCGTTTCCATCTTTCTAACCTGCTCTGGTTGAAGAGAAAAGAGTCGTTCATCACGTTAACTAGACGTAAACAAAGGTTATGCACTAAAAGACTTTTCACCCCTCAATTTGAGATGCTTCAATATCGTCCTATTTTACAATTCCTGATATCGTCCTATAATATGTCGGTGGTGATAATAATATTACTGCGCGTTTATTACTTCTTTTTCGAAGTGACCTTTGTCAAATACAACGGTAGGAACAAAAAAGAAGTGCAGAAAAATAAACACACTTTTATTTGAGAAAAGAAACCAAACGCTTTAATTAGCGTTGGTCGCGACATCTGTAACAATGCTTGAGAGTTTTCACTGTCGTTTTATTATAAAGTTGACCATCTTGCAGTGTACTACCTTTGCGATAAACAACAACTCGTCAAAAGTTTACCCCTTTTTAATGCCACCTTATGAACTCTAAGAACAGCTGCAGTCCGAGCTTCTAAGTGCTAATCGTTGCTCATAAACACGTTTGCTGTCATATGTTCACGCGTTAACCCCAACCCACCAAAGTCAACTCCAACCACCTTTTCCCATTCCCAATAATCTTAACCAGATATTTCCTGCCTTATATCTTAAAAAGAAAGAAAGTTTGCACTGTGAAGGAAGTCTCTAGAAGGAAGTATAATGTTTAGAAGGGAAACCAGGTGTCATCCTACTGTCATAGATAATTAAATCCAGACAAAAATAATGTAGGTGAGGTCAACAGTGACGTCTTTCAGGTCACTGACACCAAAAAGAATCCTTCTCGTACAAAAAATAATTTGTCATGGAGAAGAGTAGGGGATCAAACGCGACCTCTGAGATAATCACAGACTACGTCACGGGCCAAGCTGTGGATCTGCCCGACGTTGCCTTGTGGTGGTGGCATTGATCTGAGAGTTCTCTTGTTGACTTTGCACGGTCTTAGTCCTCATTACCGGAAACCAGGTACTCACCTCTGCTCGTGTATATTTTTCTGGTATTGGGTGAACACAGAAGAGAGCAGATTGGTGTTCAGACTCTTTGTGCATACTGGAATCATTTCTCGCCCTGCTTTTATTCTCATGCAGATCCTAATAAAAATTGGGTTTCCAGCCATTTCTTGTGCGTCGTTTGTGTTATAATAGCTTTTACAAAAGAGTGTAGTTCATTAAAACCAATAAGTTGTGGGAGTCAACTCAATAACGACTGTATTGCTCCAGAGACTGACTCAGCTGAAGACACAGATTAAAAAGAAGCTGTTAAGAGGCAAGCTGATATTGTGACATGAAGTGCTAATACCTCTTCTTTTATGAAACTCAAAATCACTAATTTCCTTCGGTATGCCCGAACAAAAACATTGCCAGAGTGGGTGTCTGGGGACCTTTTAGGAGCAAACAATGGTTTCTGCAGCGTACACTAGGGTTTGTCGTGTAACGGATATTATAACTTCTTTGCCTTCAACACACACACCAAAAAAAAAATAGTGCGATTTCCAAATTTGAAAACTGTTTCATCCGTTATATCCTTCGTCTTTCTGGTGCCATGTATCCTACCCTGCCAGTATGTTTGAAGCTAGAAAATACCCCAACAACTGATGCAAATTGCCTTGATAGGCGTATAAGAATGTATTTACAATCAATCATCGGTTGGATAGACAAGGCTATGTGAAGGAGGGGGCAGCTACGGTAAAAGGAAAGGTGGAGTAAAAGTTGCGAACAGCATGTAACCTTATACCGTACTCTCGCTAGAGTCGTGAGAATCTAGAACAGCGGAAGGTTGCTGTTTCCTGGCACCTTGGCGCAAGTTGAGAGATGCTCCCTCGTTGCACGCCCGCGTGCGTCGTGAAATTTACTCACTGGAGGAGTTACTCGTAAATTATTCAGCCCTTGGTGAGTTAAATGCTCCTCACTTACGTGACATTAAACAAAGCGTAGTGGGCTTGCGATAATAATTATAATAACGCGCGTGGGGGGAATGTTGCAATTGGAGCCGATCTCTTCAAGTTCTGACAGAGCATGTTGTCTCTCTCTCTTTCTCTCTCTCTCTCTCTCTCT
>NW_004797521.1:146888-153598 GCF_000002075.1 Aplysia californica | reverse complement strand
ACACACACACACACACACACACACACACACTAATACACTTAAGTGCACGCATCCAACGGCAAACCGTCACGTCAATTTATGATTCTGTCGAACCCAAAAGACACTCACATGAGACTATTCTAACGTGGAATATAAGGACCACGCCCTCCTGGCTTGTCCTTATTTTGTACTTTTATAAAGTAGTATAATTTAAGTTCCATTAACTTTGAAGTTGAACATGATTTATTTTTTTCCGCTTTTCTTTTTCTTTTTCTTCTTCTTTTTTTTTTTTTAGGTTTTGTTGTAAAAAGGGGAAGGTGCGTACTATGTCCAATTTTGCCAGACGAAGTTATCGTTATTAGTTTGAATAAACAGTATTTATTGCGCTTAATTCCAGTTCCTGTTTTGCTGTTCGTACAGTTGTTTAGGCTGTCAAGAGAAAATAATAATAATTTCTCTCCGAAGGAATCACTGTGATTTGATCCAGAGGGTTAATCTAGGCTGTCATTTCGTAATTTGGCGAAAAGTATGGGGTAAAATGGGTTGGCATCAGACAGACTTAATGTGACAGTGTTTTCTTGCGACAATGAATTGTTATTGGAGATTCATTGTCGAATAATGTAATCATTTGCCTTGTCCAGTTTTTTGCTTTATTTTGTTTTGTTTGTTGCATTTTTTGTTTGTTTGTTTGTTAACAAGGAAGACAGTTCGGGTCAAAGAGGGCAGTTCAAGATGTTTATCTTCTCAACGGAGTGCCGGATAAGAGGAACATGTCTCAGTATTCATTTGACTCGCAACGCATAAGTCCTGTCGCATTATAAGGGTCACTAGCTCCTGAAAAAAAAAAAGGTTTTTGTCTATTGTACGAACAAATATTCCGCGGCAAGAAAGCAAGCTATCACTCTACTGGGTTGGTTTTTAAAAAAGTGTTTTACGGCACTCGCAACTACATTAGGTCATATGAGCGCGCGGGACACATTAAACCTTTTTCAGTCGGTAAGAAATTTTGAAATTTGCCCGGGTGGCGGTTGAAGCCTACTTTTATCGATTTTAGACCACCAAGGGATCTTCTACGTGCGCAACGTGCACACGGGATCTCCGAGATTTTCGCCCTTGTCCGAGAAGGCTAGGTGTAGAACAGGGGCAGCAGTAAGAAGGAGCCAAGGAGAAGCAGAGGAAAGGTTGCAGAAAGAGTCAGTAGCTCAAGGGAAGGGGCAAAGGAGTTGAGGGGGTGGGGGAAGAAAGTGGAGATGAAAGCAGACAACAGAGCATTGTTGGAGAGCAGGAAAGGAGGTGAAATGAGACATTTTTTAGACAAGAAAACTTTTCCGTCGTTACCCGGATTCGAACCCGGGACCTTGGAATGAGAGACGAACACTTTAACCTCTAGGCTACGAGAACCTACTACTACTGGGTTCGAATCCTAGTAGGAACGTCTCTAGTTATTTTTTGCTTTGTTTTGTTTTTCGTTGTTTTTCTTTTTTGTTTTGTTTCTGGTTTAGAGAAGTTCCAGTGCCTTCCATTCGGCTCTGTTGGATAAGGAATTATAAGGAACGTATGCTCTGCTTTCAGGGGCGTAGTACGAAAGTCAATCAGGTTTGATATACAAATGACCCTGATCAATCTTTGCACTTTGACTTTCGTTATCAAATGCGCAGAGAGGAAGACGCTACCCCCTGTCTGTCTTCATCAAACCAAGTTAAATAACCAGTAGCGAATGTCATGATACGACAAGATGTTCACGTCTCAATGATCACGGCAGTCCCGTTTTAGCTCGCACCTCTGGTCCATTGGACACACGCAGAGCATGTACTCTCACCATCCAAGTCCAAGGTTTATCGCCGACATTAGAGCTAGAAAAATACAAACTGTGCAAGATGTTGTTTTTTGCTAGATGTTGTTTTATGACAACTTCAGCTGACGTACGGGTTAAGAGTAATAATTAAGACATTCTTAACACTGTAACCGCCAATAACATTATAACATTCAGTTCAACAATACTGATGGTAAGTGAGCGGCTCTCTAGAATATTTGGTGTACGTACCTCACATCTTTCTCTCAATCCTGTTGATTCTTTGGTCTTTTGATTAAATATTTTGTGTGAGTATGATATAACAGTTTGTTACCTTTCCAGAACTTCTCAACAATTGTTAAAAGAATACAACTTTTGTTTCCACTTTCCTGAAACATTTTGCTTTCTGGGCTAAGTACGTGTATATTATTTGACCAGCTTGCCAATGAAAATGCTTTCGTTAGATCCATCAAAATTAGAGAGGTGGGACTTAACGCTGGTTTTTACGTCATTAATCGGATACTAGCAAAATAAAAGACCTCGTCGATAGCTGAGTTGGTTAATGTTGTCATGCTTAGCTACGGAGCGGATGGCTCTGGTTCGAAATCTCCACGGAGAATTGTTACGGAGTTTATAAGGCTCTCCACCAATGTGACTCCCTTTTATCGGAAATGAACGTTATATTTAGGGGTCCCACCTCTTAATCAAGCAATCTTACAGTGTAGAAAGAGACGTCAGACATACACAAGACCAATGGCCAAAAGCAAAACCAAAGGCAGCCCTCTGTCCTGTTTCCTTCCTCCTGGGTAGTTCGGGCTGACCGAGATTTGCGGAGACTTCGGTTCAGTGCCTAAACAAACCAGGCGTGGGGTAATGGTGATGAACAGCATTCACTTCACGGTGCTATTTTTGGCTTGTGGGGGTTTTTATTGTGAAGAAGAAGAAGAAGAAGTTAACGCGGTATAACCTTAACCTCCATACCTCTATCTTCTTTGCCTACCTTTGACCCCTATAATCTTCACGCTCGCTGTTTACATCCGCCACTTTACTGTCATAGACCTTTCAATTAGGAGGTTGTCCCAAGTCTCCGACTACAAACAGAGGTGTAGTAAGTGTCTCGAAAACGTATGTCGACTGGTGGTGCGACCTCACGTTTTGCCCATGTTACACAACGCTAAGGCTGATGAACAGACGGTGACAGATTTCTTCTGCGATGATTCTACAAGACAGACGTCAGGGGTCTTCCGAAATTAGCCCTGCACGGATGTTTTGTTTCACTTCCTACGAGATCCCATCTGACATTTCATTTATTTTGCTCTAATGTATCCCTACATCGTCCGTTTCCGTTTACATGAGAGTCCGTGTTACGCAGGTGGCCTCTTCAGGCAGCTGTTATGGGCACGTCGTTTGTTGTGGCGTGTTGTTGTTGTTGTTGTTGTTGTTGTTGTTGTTGTTGTCGTTGTCGTTGTTGTTGTTGTCGTTGTTGTTGTTGTTTTTGTTGTTGCTGTTGTTGTTATTGTTGTTGTTCCTGCTGCTGCTATTATTATTTAATTACTTATTTATTTATTTGCGTATTTTCGGGGGGGGGGGTCGACTTTTTAATGTAGGTGTTTTTTAATGCTCACATCGCCGAGGCAATGACGCAATTTCATTTAGATCACTTAGGAGTGGGCTTCCGACCCTGCCTGTCAGGGCCAACCCTGGCTGACAGGGATAGAACATACCATCAAAAAGACCGAGATAATCGATAAAAATCTTCTCACCATTCGGGAATCGAACTGGGGTCACCTGCGTGCTGCAACAAAGCCCCTAACTGCTACACCACAGACACCTCTTGTCGCGCATGTCCCTTTGCGTCACAGTTCCAGATTTTTGTAGGGTATGTATAAAGGTGGCGATTATCCTTCCTTGGTGTCTTGTTCGTTTTGTTTGTTTGAGTAAAGAGGAAGCACGTTGACATTATAACGGCAATTTACAGCGGAATAAAAGTAAGACAGACAGACAGAAACTACATATGACAGGAAAAGAAGTAGGATCTTTACCAGTGCCTGCCCCCCCCCCCCCAATTCCCCAATCCCTTGATTTCTCAAAGAGATCAGTTTTGTTGGAGAAGAATGTGAGGTCCGATTTCCTCCCTTCTAGTTCAACGTTGAGAGGGTGGCGCTTAACTTAACTTTGCTTACCATGTCATTGCGACAGAACAGACGTTATATACAGTTTGGTGTTTTCTTTCTATTTCGAAAGATAACATGAACAAGCGAGATCTTAGAGGCTTTTGTTTTGTGAGTTCTTTTCTACTGCCTACAAAATTCCGATTGTATATTTCATTAATTGTATGCCCTTTTGAGAGCTTTTCAACAGCGGCCGCATCTGTTTACATTCGACAACGATTTGCTTACAGGGGCTATTCGTTTGTGGAAACAGATTTGTTGAGGAATGCGGACTGCTTGAATGATAATGCATGTTGCGTAGTGTTGGGTGTTGTTTTGTTGTTTTTCGGTTTTAGTTAGTTTTTTGTTGCTATATTTTTTTTATTTTTTTTTTTGGGGGGGTGGTGTTTTGGTGGGGGTTATTCTTTTAAAGACCTGGAGCCAAAAATAAAAACCAAAACCAAAACCAAAAACCTGCAAGCAGTTTAAATGATCAGTAAAGAGAAAATAAACTTTAGCTTTTTATTGTATTATTAGAATTTATTCCAGGAGTGACAGATGCCAATGGATCGGCTATTCACCTGCCATAGGTCACGAGTGGGATGAATTTTAAGCATTCAATCAAAGGTTTTGCTTTAATTTCATTACTCAATACTAACTGGCTCATTTAGATTTGATAAATCCACGGCAATGGCAGTATGCGTCGAGGCCATCAATGATGTACTAGGCTAGCCAAACAACCTCTTAATTAATTTCTGCTGTCTGACAGTCTGCCTTAAATGGTTCCAATCTGTCTATCATTGTGTCTGTCTGTCTGTAACTGTATTTCTTACGATTTGCGCACCTGCCTTTCTGCCTGCCTCTCTGGACAGTTTGTGCGTCTTGATCAGTCTGCGTGTAATCTTATTTCTCAATGAAGCCTTTGAAGCCTTTCCGCGGTTCATGATGAACCGTAACCATTCTCTGCGTCTAACCATTTCAGGTCCGCTCCGATAGCGACACAGCTTTTACTTTACGTCTGTCATTGTTAACCCTTGATATTTTCGCCATCACTGGACCGAATGTATCGCCGCATGCGGACAGGCTACACAGCGTAAAACATTTTCACAACCAAATAAAGAAACCTACGTGACACGTGCAACGTTACGCAAGGGAAAAGACTTGCTACGTTGAAGAGTTTACCGGGAAACGTACGTCCTAATGATGATGTAATCTGGGATTCTGAAAGACCAGCACATCTTTCTCTCTCACCCTGCCCCATCAAGATCAGACTCAAGCATGTCCTGTTCTAGTAGTTTTACTTAAACGTGGATGTATTTCTCTTGTCTGCCGTCGCTGACGCCATGCACACTTAACCCTTCAAGTACCGTGATTGAATAGAAACAAATGCCTGTAAGAAGAAGTTAAAGAGCTGATGAATTCATGGGGGGGGGGGGGGGTTGTTGTTGTTTTTTTAAGAAAAAGAACAAGATACATCCAGGGCCAGGGGAAAAGGAAGAAAAACGCACTTTCTGGATAAATATAATTGTTTGCTACGGCACAAAGATACTCCATAAAATAAACCCTCTACACAGGATTAAACTCACGACTTTAGCGTACAACAGCCAAAGAGCCTAACCATTATGTCACAGACCCTGGTATATTCTTACATTCTATTTTTGTTGTTTTGGAAATATTTACCTTTGATGTTGTTGTTTTTAATGTAGGTGTTTTTATGTCCCCATCGACCCAATTAAGATTATTTAGGAGGTGAGCTTTGACCCTCTCTGTCAGGGCCAACCCGGGATGAGATGGATACCACAGAAAGGCTGAGATACTCTCTAAAAATCCTCCAGGAGTCAAACTCTGGTCTCCTGGGTGCGACAGAAAAGTGCCTAACCCCTACATCACAGACGCCCATCTGATGGGATTTCAGAACGTAGCTATGCTATACAACAAAAAAGAAAAGGACAGTTAATTTTCATTCGAAAAGCACAAAGGCTGCAGATTCCAATAACGGTGAAAGATTTACCTTCTGCTAAGTGGATTGTTCTTATTTCGTAAAATAGCCGTACGTTTTCTGTGTTAACACTTCACCTACATTCGGGAAGAGGAGCAGCTTACCTGAGGACGTTTCAAAGCCATCAGTATAAATAATGTGAGAGCGCTGCATCGTCACCGCTCGCAAAGCTGTCGTGATATATGCCCTGTCCGATTGGCCTAATCCCTCCCGCCAGGGCTGATGATGCTGGTCCCTTGCCCTTCTCTCTTTAGTAGAGTGACCACAGGTCAGTGTCTCGTCCCGCCTACTTTACGGTTCCAAGATGTTGTTTTTGTGTGTATGTATGTCGTGTTGTGTGGTGTTTTATATGGAGGAGGGGGGGGGGTGATTGGTGTGTATATGAACCTGTCTATGAGGAATGTGTGTGTGTGTGTGTGTGTGTGTGTGTGTGTGTGTGTGTGTGTGTGTGTGTGTGTACGGAAAGGCTTGGAAGGATGCATGTGATTTTTCTTGGTAAGTAAGAGTATTTGTGCGTGTACATGAGTGCGTGAGTGTGTGTACGTGTGTTTGTGTGTGTTTGTTTATGTGTGTGTTGGAGGGGGGGGGGTATGCGTCTGAAACAGGGGACGCCATTTTATCATACATTATATAGGGAACGCGACCATGTTGTAGTTTATGAACTTTTATGTAGTGACCGTGGTTATTATAGAAAAATGTTATTTTAATGTCATCTAAAGAAGAAGAAGAAGAAGAAGAAGAAGAAGAAGAAGAAGAAGAAGAAGAAGAAGAAGAAGAAGAAGAAAGTTCT
>NW_004797521.1:143491-146115 GCF_000002075.1 Aplysia californica | reverse complement strand
CACACACACACACACACACACACACACACACACACACACACACACACACGCACACGCACACACGTACACACACACACATATGTTTGGTGAGTGTTAAACCTCTTCTATGACTACCAACAATGTAGAACCAGCAACCCTCTGGCTCACACTGCTTGCTGTGGGGGGTTTTGTGGTTTTTGTGGTTTTTGTATTACATCTATGTCTTCTCGGTCTCCTCTATATGGATCATCTACACTCAGTCGCACGTGTTTGGGCATTGACAGTGCTGCATTGTCGCTTCCTTTTCCCCCTTCCCCCCCCCCCTCTTTCTACCTTCTATTATAATGTAACCATTGGACCAAGTTTTTTTCTATCCTTAAAGCGACCTTATCGGTGTCTTGGATGTAGGAGCTAGGTGCCTTACCGTCGCACACTGAAACCTGAGTTTGATTCCTCGTGAGGGGAGAGTTTCTATTCAGTATCTCGATCTTTCTGCTGGGACATTCGTTGTATCCCTTTCAGTTCGGGTTGGTTGTGACAGGCAGGGCTGAAGCCCGCCTCCTAATTTATCTCGATTGTGCCGATGATGGTTGAAAAGTGCCTACAATTGTAATGACCTTTTTATTTTAGCGTTTCTTTTTTAAAATGGTTTCTATTATAATATGTATCCCATAAACCCCACAGACACATTATGCATCATTTTGACAGCATGTATGTCTGTATATTGCCTGCTCAGGCGGACTGGGAAACAGTATTCCTACAAAAAGACGGAAACACTCAAGTAAATCTTTCCTTCGCCGGAATCGAGCCCTTGCTTCTGCCTACATCAGCAAAGAGCCAAACCATTACACCAGTGACGCCGGTGACCTGTTGGTGTCTAGAGCGAGAATGTTAGATTCATATTATAAAAAGCTAGTCATCTAATGTCCTTAGCTGCCCTCCTTCTTTTTTGTGTAGGTTACTTTTATGACACCTCTATTTTTTGGCACGTATAGGACCTAATTGTGTTGCAAGTGAAGTGAAATCTATTATCTATTTGTGGTGGCCGAATTTTGCTATTCAATAGGCTTTTAATGGCTGCATCGATCGACATGCGGTTTTCGCCAAAAGATTCTTTAAAATATTCTCCAGACCATGACGCCTTTCGTTTTTTCAGTTTTGAGACAGTTTTGCTGCAAAAAGCTAAATTTCTGTATTTCGCCCATCGCTTTTGTAGGCCGACGCTTCTGTCTCTGTAATTTTAGAAAATCCGGTGCGGAAGTGATATTTTGCGAGGCGCATTTTGTTTAGATCTAGTTCTTACTAAAACTAAAACTTTCGTTAGTCCCTGCTGGGTGGTACATGACTATAAGTATAGTTAAATTCAATTTTGTTCCAGCTGATGTTAATAAGCTAGTGATCATAGTTATTGCAATAGACCCCCACCCTTTTCTTTTTTGTGTGTAAATTACCATTCCTTACCATCTGCAGGCTCCCGAGGCCCCTGATACGTGGCAAGGCACAAAGAGGACTGTGGACCTTCCTCCGGCCTGCCCTCAGCCTCGTATGGGTGTCGACTACATCAACATACATGTGCCAGGGTTTAACAGAACCAGTGAAGACTGTCTGTACCTCAACATATATGCCCCGAGGGTGAGTACAGGCAATTGATCTATTTCATGACACGGTGGAATCCGGCACTCGTCAATATGAAGTTATTGGTATACCGTAATCTTAAAACTTATTCATTTATCTCGCTTTCCATTTTTTAAAAATACCTTTGAATAGAATAAGAGATATTTGTGGTTGACAGAAGCGGGATTGTTTGGTTTCAAGGGTAAAATTAGAGAGAAAATGACCATAAAAGTTTGCGGACTTCCATAGCTTATAGATTCTAGTCCTTGAAAATTAGGAATTTACTTTTTTTTTGTTCTTATTAATCGAGATTTTTCAACAACATCCACACAGAAATGTGTTTTAAAGTGGACATAAAAGGTCCCCCCCCCCAAAAAAAAAATAAATAAAATAAAATAAATTAAATAAAGATCGAGTTTTTGTAATTGATGAAAATCGCCAAAACAGGCAGGTAAATGCCGATTTTTACGATTTTATTATTTTGACGAGCGCCTGATTTCATAACACTGCGAAATAAGGTCATTTCATTTTTTTAAATTATTGTTTATTTTTATTTTTTTCTTGGTTTGATTATTCCTCGTAAGACCGTTCTGATGTTGTCAGTCATGACTTTATTAACCCACTACAAACACGTTCATTTGTAGATACATGCAACATCATTCATCCCTTTCGTCACTAACATTATCAGTTTCATATATCAGTAGAATCGTTAATTTCATTGGTCAATAAGGCCACCCACTTATTTAAACCACCATTTATTCATCCACGACACCATTCTATTATTTGTTGGCGGTATTATTCCTTCTTGTTTTCATGTTTCATTCTGTAGAAGTAGGTTTCTTTGGCCGAGAGGACCTTCTCTCTTATTTTGTCTCTTCCCACCTTTTCATGCCACTACTCTACCCTTGTCTGTCGAAGCTTCAATTTGTTCAGCTCATACACTCATTCTCTCTATCTCTCTCTTTCTCTTTCTCTCTGTCTCTCTGTCTCTCTCTCTCTCTCTCTCTCTTTCTCTCTCTCCCTCTCTCTCT
>NW_004797521.1:139202-141762 GCF_000002075.1 Aplysia californica | reverse complement strand
CCTCTCTCTCTCTCTCTCTCTCTCTCTCTCTCTCTCCAACTCTTATTGTTTACCATCTCTCTCTCTCTCTCGTTCTCTCGCTCTCTCTCTCGCTCTCTCTCCAACTCTTATTGTTTACTATCTCTCTCTCTGTCTCTCTCTTTCTCTCTCTCTCTCTCTCTCTCTCTCTCTCTCTCTCCCGCTCGTATTGTTTTCCCTTTCTCTCTCCTTCCTTCTGTCCCCTCTTAAGAGAAAACAGATAGTGTTTGAAAGACGTTTTGAAAAGACAACATTGCACACATAGAGTTGAAAGTGGGCGGTAGAAATACGGCAGAAAACAAACAGTTTTTACTAGTTTTTCAAATTTGAAGCAAAAAAGGAAAGGTTATTCCTTCGAAGTACTGGATGTTTTTACAGAAAGGAAGTTTGTAGATAAATGGCGTAGTAATGTTTTAACTTCCGACGCCTAGAATCTTTGTTGGAAATAATTTTGGAAAGAATAGATATTCTACAACTTTATACGTCCGCCAAAAAAGTAAGTGGTATACAATCTGTTTTCCTTGGCGTTCCGACTCTCGCCGATTGCTTCGGTCAGATCTGGTCCCCATCAGTTAGGAAGCAAATCAGTTCTGACATAAAAAAAATATCCGAGCCCCTGTCTAGCTGGTCGTAACACGCAAGGCTTGCCAAGGGTGCTTTGCTTGCGAAATGCTCGCGAAATGACGCGTAGTGTGCGGATAAATGCCATAGACGTGGAAGGAAAGACAGAGAGTGTAATGAGAATATCAAGACGCAAATGGCCTTTGCGATGTTTCTAAATCATCTGCATCCCTGTTGAAAACCCACAACTGAAAAAATGAGCCTTGGCGTATAATAATCTAAACTCAGCATACAGCTACTTTCTTTGGAGAATATTGTTTACAGTGTGCACCAATATGAAAATCGCTCGATTGTGCATGATTCCATTTATCCAAATCCGACTTGTTTTGTGAAAACAGGCATATAGTAGTAAGATTATGCTATTAAAGAAAAGCAACAATGCTCTTTCAAAGTGGTCGTGCTCTTTTGAAAATGTCATGATGATTGCGCAACTCTGGGACCTTTACTGCGACACAAACTGGGTTTATTAGGATAAAAGGAGATGCATGCAGAGTACAAATGAACTAATCTCTTTCGGACTAGTAATCTGCACGGTTGGATCTGTCTTGCAAAGCTTGCTAAATGATGCTTTTCTTGCAAGATGCTGACGAAGTGATGCCTACTACATGAAATAAAAGTTACCCCATCCCTCTTTTTGGAACTTTCTTTACATAGCAAGCTCATCCGAGTGTATCTACTCGCTTTGGGCGATATGTGGGTCGCCAGGGCATCATGCACGAAAGACGCTACTAATTTATTCTAAGAATAAAGGGTTGAATGTTACTTCTATCATAAAAATATACTTTGCTCCAGAAATGCACGCGAAATGGTTCATAGTACATGGATTACCCCGCCGTTAGAAGAAATGACGAGTGGCTTATTGATAATTCTAATATTAAGGTTCAAAGATGGGAATAACAAAACAGTAGAAGCAGTACCGATGGAGCTTTTGACAAAAAATGTGTCACTTTTTCTCAGTAAAGGAATGTTACATAAGTTGTGGTTTTTAAAATATAGGTGTGTTACATAAGTTCAAATATGCCATCATTTTTTATCGGTATAATATCAACATTGTTAACCTTTTGTTTTCACTCAATGATCAACCTACAGACTGTGCACCGTATCATGTAGAACAGTCTGACGTGCGCTACACGGTGGATTTCCGTTTGCTTATTTACGTGCAACTTTGATCCTATACTGAAAAGTGGATCCTTACATGCTATTTAAAGTAGAATACGGAACCAGGGGTTGAATTTTGGAGCATTTTTTGCATTTAGACATATCGAATTGAAACGCAGAATTTATTCTTAAGTTCCAAATCATGACAATCCGGCTCCGTTATGTTCTTGGGAGCTTTGAATGCTGTGTTTGTTTAAATTTGAAGGTCTAAAGAGTGTGTGGTTTCTTGTTTTAAAAAGGCGCAATGTTCGGCCCCACCAGAATTATATAATGTATAATTGTGGCTCTAAAAGCGGTGAATTCATGCCCAATGCAAGCAACGTTTCACGTAATAGCAGGCAAGTTCTCCAAAATTCATTTTCTTTGTTGATCACATTCTTAGTCTCTCCTTGTCACTGTTTCTCACACCCCTCACCTCTCGACCTCCCCACCTCCCCATCCTCACAGGGCTCCTAAAAACCACAGGCACCATACAAACTCTGGTGGCTGCATGGTGTGTTAAATACGTGAACTTTTCAACTCGAGACTGCAAATAATTTCCGAGTAAAGGAGAAAAGGAACCAGGGATGGAAGAAAGGGTTTGATGAAAAGGGTGGGGTGGGGTGTGGTGGTTGTTGCATAGAATGACACCGCCTGAAGCCCCCCTCCCCTCCCCCTTTATTTTTTTCCTTTAAGAGAGATGTGGGCTTTGAGGCAAATAAGAATGGGTGAGTGTTTCTTTTTCCCCTCTCTTTTTGTTTGTTTTGTTTCGTTTTTTACGAGG
>NW_004797521.1:135432-139102 GCF_000002075.1 Aplysia californica | reverse complement strand
GGGTGAGGGGGCAATGACCTATTTACTCACGTGACCTCGATCATTGTCGGCGGCAGCTGGTTTTGTAGTGTGGGAAGTTTTCTTTTTGTTGTTGTCGTTTTAAATAAAGTACGTTTAGCTGTCAGCTGAGACGCTGTAATCCCTGACCCCAAGTTGTACCAAGCGGACAGGCTGGGAGCAGCCAGACCCCTACATGACCTAAATTGTGTTGATAGGACTGTGAAACGTCTACAGTTACATTGACAGTCCAGCACACTCTTGTCGGAATCGCCAAAGACCAGTGTTCGATTCCCGTATTGCAATATTATTCTCTGATCTGATCTGATCTGATCTGATCTGATCTGATCTTGTCTTATCTTATATGATTTGATCTTATTTGATCTTATATGATCTGATCTGATCTGATCTGATCTTATCTTATCTGATATTTCCTTCTGTCTGACGAGACACGAGTCCCCACCGGCCACGGCTAGCGCCGACCCCCTGCCTTGAAGCACCCTCCAAGTTTTCCCCAATGTGGTGACAGGTCGAGAAACATCAGCCTCCAAACCCCCGGGGTCAACTCAGGTTCTCTTTTTTTGTCTTTCTATTTTTGTTCCGTAATCATTTCCAGTTGGTGAGCATGATAGTTATGAGCTTTATCTCAGACCCACACGGGGGTAATTGCAACAGCACTTTAGGTGTTTATTGTGTGTATTATATACATATATATATATATATATAATGGATCGTATCTGTTTTGATTGCGATGGTTTTTTCAGTTCTATGTCCAGTAACAGAAGGGGGTCAGGGACAGGTCACGTGACAAAGACTTATATATCGGCACGTTGTGGGCAGTGTGTGGACCACACAGACTTGGCGGGACAATCGGGTATGTTCCAATTCTCACTTCTTGGGCAACTTTTCTGTCTGTAAAGCGCATAGAGCTTACCGTTATCAGGGAATTTACGCTATACAAATGCTATCTATCTATTATTGTTATTATTATTATTAATCAATCTTATATTTTTAAAAGTGTTGCTAGGTGGTAGAGTCCATGTAGTGTAATACACTATACTACTATACAAGCGTAAGAGTGGAGTTAGTTAAATAAGGAATTTACAAATCACTTCAATAAACGTGCTTCTTCAGGGTTCATTTTTGGACTAACTTTTTACTTGAAACTGACATGAAGAAATTAAAAGCAGCACTGTACAAAAAGGTCGTCAGATACTTTATTCATCATCATCATCATCATCGTCATCGTCATCATCATCGTCATCGTCATCGTCATCGTCATCGTCATCGTCATCATCATCATCATCAAGTGCCAGACCTATGCTCTATGGGACGCTCTCATTCTCCCGCTCTCTCCCCGGCTCCCCTATTTTTGTATTCTGGTTCGGCTCTCCAAGTGGGTTCCTTTGGTCGACCCCTGCCTCGTTTCCATTCGTCCACTTCACTGCCAGACCCGAGAATTGAGTCATGGAGCAGGTCTGAGAGTCAAAGCACATTCCTGCGTTTCACAAATCCCAGTTTATTAGACAACAGAATTCATTGACGGCGACTTTTGTCTTTGCAGTAAGTGGTTTCGTCACGTCATTGTCCCTGTCAGCCGCCGACACTATCGACCCCACAACGTTAGCGACAGTCAGCTCATCTCGTCCAGACCTTTGTGTTTATAAAACACTGTCCTTTCCTTCACACTCTCAAAATTATGTTTAAAACGGTTTCTCTCGGCCACTCGAACTTGGTGGATTAGATGAAGGAAAACGAATGACCTACCTTTAGAGGTTGAAATAAGAACATCTAAACGTGCAGAAATAAGACCAGTAAGTGAAAAGATAACCAAAGCATTACATAGTATTGGGAACATTGTCTTTTACCAACAAGCGCCTATGATTATATTGCAAAGTGTAGTCTACTGGAATTAAGCTCACGGGATTTGACATGGCGTATGCAAATGTACAAAACACATAAAATTTACGATTGTGCTCATTTTTAATGCTAAAGTATATGTGTATACAAACTGGCGACCCTACAACTGCATACGTTATAGTGCCCATCACAGAGGCACAGCAGTGGCACCCTGGACCCCTAACCCCTGACCCCTACTAACCCCTACTTACCCCTACTTACCCCTAACCCCTGACCCCTACTAACCCCTACTTACCCCTAACCCCTAACCCCAACTAACCCCTACAAAACTCCCCAGTTTCTGTACGTCAAAGCCCCATTGTCCGGAGACTAGAGACCAACATGCACGTGCTCCAAGTGACCTTGACCTGCTGGCTGGTGTGTTGTGGGCCTGGCTTCCCCCCGGCCACTGAGGCCACGCGCGTGAGCCCGCTCATCTCAGGGGAGACGACTTTCTCACAGAACTTGTACGGAAAACTTCGCCAGAGCCACGACAATCTCATCTACTCACCTTATAGGTCAGTGCTGCGACAATCTCACCACGACAATCTCACCACGACAATCTCACCACGACAATCTATTTGGTTTTCTTTCTTTTTTTGAGGGGGGGGGCTCTTTTTTCCGTTGGTCGTCCTTGAGAGGGGAGGGGCGAGGTCTGGATAGAGGGCAGAAACTGTTTCCCCGGGCTGCGAGATTGCTGGTATTGGCGTCGATATCACGCGCATCATCGTATACCCATCTCTTGGTGTCCCGGGGCGCCAGGGCTTTCAACACAGGGATGCGACTTCTCTATACGCGACTTTCTGTAGGCGACTTTCTATTCCAATCTTCCCCCGTCACGCACCCTAGCGCGAACTCCATGAAAGGCATTGATCGACGCGCCCGTAGGAATTCACAGTGAAAGTAAGATACAGTAAAAGAGACAAAAGTGCAGAGATGTGCGTTTTAGTGCCTGCCGAAGCACGAAGTTTCGGGATCGAGCCTTGAAACTTAAAACTCTGAGTCTTTGTCCGGTGAACCGGGCGACGAGACAGGACTGTGGGCGCTAATCCTTCTGTGTCTGGCGAGGTGAGGGCGAATACTTCATCTGAGCACGTTTTGCAGAAAATGAGAAGTTTGCCGGATAAAGAGCGGACTGCGGGAGGGACTGGGGAAGAATTCGGGTGAATCTGGAATCCCGGGTAGCGGCTGTCAGAGCTGACAGAACTTTTCAGCTTCTGTGCGCCCAAGGAGCAGGATATTGACGATTATATTCGAGCAGAGTGCAACCCCCTGTTGCTACGTGTGGCGGGAATGATCTCCCCTATCTAACCTGATGTATTCATTAGCAGGACGGCGAGCGTTCTTTCTAATGTAGTCTATCATGTTGTATCTTTGTGTATGTTTCTCCTATCCCCCACTTCTGCCTCCCCCAAACTCTGCCCCACCCCCTTGTCTGTCTACATGTTTTGCGGTCTTTCTGTTTCACTCTCTGTCTTTCCTACACCCCCCCCCTTTCTTCGTCTGTCATTCCACCTTCACCCCCTTCTTTGCCATATCTCTTTCTCCCTTTCTTTTTCTTTCCCTCTCTTTCTCTCTCTCCTCTTTTTTCTCACTTTCTCTCTCTTTCTCCCACTATCTTTTTCTCTCTCTATTTCTCTCGTAGTTTAGCCCTCCTACATTCTGTCTGTCTGTCTGTCTGTCTGTCTGTCTGTCTGTCTGTCTGTCTGTCTGTCTGTCTGTCTGTCTGTCTGTCTGTCTGTCTGTCTGTGCTATCAACTGACCTTGGTGATAT
>NW_004797521.1:129743-132491 GCF_000002075.1 Aplysia californica | reverse complement strand
TCTCTCTCTCTCTCTCTCTCTCTCTCTCTCTCTCTCTCTCTCTCAGTAGCACGCCCAGTCTGTCATTCAGTCACTCACTCATCTCCCTCCTCACCCACACTCAATTCCTCTCCCCACGAGAGCCCCACATGATGATCTTGCCATCTGATGCACGCAGAATCACCCATGTGTATGAGCTACCACCGGACGGCACTCCGTTTTGACAGCGCACCTGGAAATAGCGTTGCTCTCAAATTAACGGACCAATTAAAAAGCTCGAGGGAGGGCCCCTGCTTCACAAGGGGAGCACGACAGAGTGCGAATCCACCCCTGTATCAGAGCCGAACTCGATACTGTTGTATACTAAAAAGAACACACAAAAGAGAGTGAGAATTAATCGGCTTCGACTGGGATTTCGAGGGGTAAAGAAAATATTTTGCATAAACACCGCCTGTCTGGAACTTTGCACACGTAGCTGGGTATGTTCCTAGATACTCTTTGAAGCTTTTTGCCCAAAACACACAAGGGAGAGCTTATGGCGTTGTTTAGGCAGAGAGCGAAGCTTGAACCTGGGCCTTTGGGGTTTCAGACATACGGTGTTTTACCCCACAAGGAAAAGTTTTGTCTCTGACCCAAGTAATTGCTTTCCCGGGGTCGGTCACTCGGTGCTAAACAGTAATTTATCTGCTGTTTAAAATCTCTGCGACGTGAATCAGGTCGGACTTCAGATCCCCGTAACATGTGGGCGGGGGGAACCCCCAGGCTTCCTGAATTCTTGCCATCAAGCGAGGGCGGATTCAAGGAAACTGCATTTAAAAAGTCAACACAGTTTTCAGTGCATGTTTTTCTTGCTTGAACAGTTTTGATTTTGATTTTTCAGTTTGGATGAAGGAATAATAATTCATTTACACCGTTATTTACATATTTATGTTTTTAATGTTCTGCAAACTGGCGTATGTAGCGTGGCGATTAAGTGCTACGCTGTCGCAAGCACAAGACCTGAGTTTGATTTCTGTTCAGGGAGATAATTTTTCACTGAATATCTCCGTCGCTTTTCTGGGACGTTGTATTCCTCTCTGTCCGGGTTGGCCGTGAAATAATATTATAGAGCCGATGCCTGCCTCCTAAACGATGTAAATTGTGCAGATGTAAATGTAAAACACCTACGTTTAAAAACGTACCTGCCCGTTTCACAAAGTCAAGCTGTTATTTTAATGAACCTTTCCATCTAAAAGTCTTGGACGTTTTTGTTCATACAAGTCAATATATTCAGAATGTATGTGGATTTAAATAATCAATCAACTATAAAAAAAATCACATCCAAGCATTAAAAATGTTACGTTTTTGCCCAAAGTGGGAAGGAAATTATCTATTGAAATATTTTCTTGGTTATTTTGGTGGGTGAACGTACAAACAATAATAATATGAATTCAGGGTTTGTTTTCATTCAAAACTCAATGATACCACCTCGATTGAGAAGTTTGGTTAATCATGTTCTTATTGTGGGAAAGTTTTTCGTGTGTGGCATCATTTCTCCCTGTTTCCGTGTCTCATTTTGATTACCATTTCAGACAAGTCAGCCTTCGCCCCTTTAAATATACTATATTGTGTATTGTTGATAAAATCCATGGTTAACATACCAAGTCTCAATCTGCTGCCATGGTTTTCTGCTAAGGAGTTCAAGCCTTCGTCACCAAACAATAACTCTGCATTCCCCATCCAACCCCACCGCTCCCCCTCCTTTAACGAGTTTCGTCTGTCATCTGCAAATCCTTTCTTTGCATTACCCGCTCCTTTTCTTCGATTCCCACAGCTTTGGGCGATTTGCATAATGAGTAACAGAAGCCGAAATTTATTCAGACCCTTCCCGCTCTATGCGTCTAAAGTCAAAGCAAATGATACATTGCATGGGTGTGTAAAATCTTCGAAGGACATGGATATGTAGCCCCGCATTTCGTCAATGCGCCTTTCTTCATACGGGTATTCCAGTTCTGTTGTTTTTTTAAAAAGCATCCTCTCAGTATTAAGCCCGACGTTGTGTCTTTGGGTAAGGCACTTTACACCAATTTTCCTCACTTCACTAAGGTGGGAATGAGTACCCGCCTATAGACAGCAAAAGATCGTATCAATTTGTTAGTGTTTGAGCGCTTAATCAGCTACTTGCACTATGCTTCCCAGGAAGCCGTGAAGGTTTCTGAGTGTTCTGTGGCCTGCTGGGATAATAAGAATAATACAGTGCAGAGCACATAGAGCTTGCCTTCAAGTGGGGATATGGGCTATACAAGAGCTATTTATTACTTAATATAATGATTATCATTATTAGAAACTCTTTGATCACTTGATACAGAACCGTAGACAGAAAAGCGCAGTGGTCGTTGAATTTCTGTTGCCTTGATAAGTAAAATTGCCAATTCAGTTGTCAATGTATTCTCACTATAGTTATTAGGTGGTATCGTTATACTGATCAAATTATCTATCTGCTCTTGTTTCCCATAAGGAAAAAATGTCTTACCTGACAAAGTCCTGGACGATAAACCCACAATAGGAGGAAGAAATTTGAGTTCTTTACGGCACAATCATTTTGCGAATCCAAATGCTTGATACAGAAAGAAGTTTTACTCAGGAGTGCAGTGCATTTAATTTTTTGAAAAAAAAAAGGAAAAAAATCTTCGGAGCTCAGTTGTACAATTAATGGATTTTCACCATTACGATAATACAGTCGTGCGAAATAAAAAGGCACTCTTTTCCGACCCCAGAGAGAGAGAGAGA
>NW_004797521.1:128479-129643 GCF_000002075.1 Aplysia californica | reverse complement strand
TGTTGTGTTAGGTGATAGAGGTGAGTGGATGTGTTGTGTTAGGTGATGATAGAGGTGAGTGGATATGTTGTGTTAGGTGATAGAGGTGAGTGGATGTATTGTGTTAGGTGATGATAGAGGTGAGTGGATGTGTTGTGTTAGGTGATAGAGGTGAGTGGATGTGTTGTGTTAGGTGATAGAGGTGAGTGGATGTGTTGTGTTAGGTGATGATTGAGGTGAGTGGATGTGTTGTGTTAGGTGATAGAGGTGAGCAGATAGTCTGATGTGTTGTGTTAGGTGATGATTGAGGTGAGCAGATAGTCTGGTGTGTTGTGTAAGGTGATGATTGAGGTGAGCAGATAGTCTGATGTGTTGTGTAAGGTGATGATTGAGGTGAGTAGATGTGTTGTGTTAGGTGATAGAGGTGAGCAGAAAGCAACACAACACAAAAGCAAACACCAAACCGTTGACCCAGCCACTGGTGACCTCGCAGGTGACGGAGCAAGGATCCACGGCGTCCGCTGCCACTGCCGTTGCCATGGTGAGGTTCTCCGCTGTGGAAGTGTTGGGCCCGGAGGAGGAGCCTGTCGTGTTCCGGGCGGACAGACCCTTCCTCTTCCTGCTCCGTGACCTCAACAACGGGGGCATCTTGTTCCAGGGCAAGTTCTCTGGTCCCGCCTGAAGATAACCACAGGGGTGGGCGTGACGTCACGTGGCGGGACTCCACAACAAACTATCGTCGGCGTCACAAACAATCCACCTAACTCCATTTGTTGTTACTTTTTACATCAGAGACAAAAGAACTCGTCTTTGCTGTGCTGTTTCTGCCAAAGGTCATGAAAAAGAAGACAAACTGAAAGCCTTGACCATAGCCTCAATCTGCGTCCTGGTCATGTTGGAAGAAAGAGTTTCGAGAAGGTGGAACAATAAAAAATTCTCAAAACTTGTCGTAAAGTGGATCGTTGTGAGAGCGCGATATGAACTATCTACAGAGATAGAAAATGTAAAAATAAACATCAAACTTCTCGCATTTCTTTCAATTGTTTTTGCTTTAAAAAAAAAAGTACTTCCGAACTTGCCCAGGACAAACATCCATAAGGAAATGTCGAGGAGAAAAGTGGTTCAGAGACAGTCGCTCGTCTTTGGGGGTGTCTTTGTAACGTGGAAAACACAACGGTGGGGGGG
>NW_004797521.1:124054-126744 GCF_000002075.1 Aplysia californica | reverse complement strand
GAGTGTTCACTGTCTCTCTTATATCCGTCGGGCCATGGTGGAGATATCGGCCTGACTGCGTGTGACACCACCATTGATAAATTAGACAAAAATCCCCGCCATAGGAGGGCCAACTTCCCAAGAATTAGGCGTGCATAATCTCCGCCCGAGCAGTTTTTACTGCACACATTTGGGTTAAGCACTCAACTTCAATTTGAATGTCCTTTGTCTCCGTGCCTGGTGGGTTCCTGGTTAAGTGCTCGGTGTATTCAAAGCCCCCCCCCCCCTCTCCCACTGCTCCATGGATACCGTCTGAACTAGGAACAAGGCACAAACGAAGCTCACACGGAATCAGTGATTTCTCAGGTTGTCTCCCGTCTTGCATAGGTTTTAAGAGATCTTGAACGTCGCATGAATTTGGCGCGATTTCCTCGTACCCGGATGACCCCCCAAGGACGGCAATCGGAGAGGGGAAGTAACCTCGAAGGGTTTTTGTCTACCACCGGAAGTCCCGAACAATCGGCATCTTTATTCCTGTCGCAGACCTTTGGTACAGCAGAAATAGCGGAGCCTGTCCAGTTTTTGTATTGGACTAAACCCTCTCTGATTGGACGCGATTGTTTAATGTTTATCAACGAGGAACACAAAGTTGAAAACCAAGCCGGCAAACAGCGGTCTGTCCTTAGGAAATGTTCGAGCGATATTTTGATATTTAGAAATTTTATTTATTTATTTATTTATTTATTTATGTAGCTGTAAAAGGTTTACGTCTTCTTCTTCTCAGTTTCCCAATAATTGGACGTTGCTTCTCGGACATTTTTGCAATAAAACACCCCGTCTCTAACTATAACTATAGCCTACTGCCTGCTCGCATTGATATGTTTCCAAGCCAGATTTCTGTGTTATATTCCCGTCCTCTGCTAGGTCTCCCCTTTTCTCTCTTGCCTTCTACCTTTTCCATACTTTCAGGTAATGTTTTATCCCCCCCCCCCCCCCGCCCTAAAAAAATCCACAAACTGAGACATAATTTAGGTCATCTTGAAGAAGAACGGGGGATGTCTCGAACCTGCCTGTTAGGGCCAGCCCAGGCTAAGAAGAATACAACGTCCCAGTAAACAAGCTGAGATACTAGATGAAAATGTCTTTACGCACTGATAATCGAAATCACGTCTTCTGAGTGCATAGCAAAGCGCCTAACTGCTACTCCGTTGACGCTGGTTGCATGACGTCTGTCGTCTCGAAAGAGGTAGAAAGAATAATAAACTCTTAATTCAATGCACAGGTTCACACAAACCAGCGAAATTATGGTAAATTCACGCTAATGCTATGTGCCCATTGGAAAGATTGAATCTGGTCGGGTCGGATGGGGTCGATTGAGAGCGGATTCAGTGCCAATTATGATTGACCCCTCCCCTGTTGCGTTAAATTTGTCAAGTATAGAAAACTCTGAACATCAAGCAGTGTTACTGAACACTAAATTTATCGTTCACAATTCAGCCATTTTCTTCTATAATCGTTTCAAGTACTGATAGCCGCATATCGCAGTGGATGGGTTGGAAAGTTCTTGGATCCTGCAGACATGGGAAATGTTGAAAGTTAAAAAAAAAAAATCTATTAGATAAGCCTCTCCAGGTCTATAATTATGTCCATTACTGCGCTCCGCTCGCAAAAAAGAAAAAAAGAATTAACTTGACCTTGTGAGCCGTAGCCTACAAGCCGTATGCTTGAGAGTACATATTGTTATCCAATTGTTCGACTCGTGACCTTGGAAAATAAGTAGATTGGTTTTTTTTTAGGTAAGAATTAAATTTGGTCGGATTCGGTCTAATCGTACCACGTTGGTAGTTTTTGCCCCTGCTTGGAGACAGATCTGGCTGGCCCCGACTCAGTTTGACTGAATTTGATTGGCAGTGTGCACTGGGTCTTATTCCTACTTACTTAACTTTTACTTTTATCCGCCGCGTATACCCTTTTGGGTGTCGCTGGAAGAAAGAGACGTCTCTCTTCCACCCGCCGGAGAGCTTGGGTCAGGGGGATGCCGTGAGGGGGGGGGGTATTATTCAAACGATTAAAACATGGTTTTGTACAAAGAGCTGCTCTGAACGAGGCCCAAACATGAGACCCGACAACTTGGCTAGTGTAATAAAGTACAATAACATTAAGATTTGTTATACGTTTCTTGTCTGGCTAGCCATTCCAACTCTATGTTTTCCTTAAAATCATGGGTCCTCAAACTGCAACTAAACTATCCACGTTTTTAAAGGAGTCTTGTGTACATATATAAACTATTTTCACCAGAAACTTTCATCAAGAATAAATTAGAATGTTTTCATGTTGTTTTTTTGCCTTTTAAATTTTAAAAAGGGTTAGGGTTGTTTGAGTGTTTGAAAAAAACTCTCGAAAAAGCTGTATCAAAAGCCTTAATATCTTATTAAAACTATGTTGTACTTTTTTTCAATTCTCCTGAGTCTTACAGCTGAAATAGTTTATCTATATGTCTGTTTGCTTCTTTCTTCATAGTGCAATTGAGCCTGCTCTAACGGTCACGTGGCTGTGAAATGAGCTGTACAGAAGACCACTTTCAACTCCCCTTCCTTTTTTTTCTTGTTTTTTCTGAAAACATGGTAATGACACTGACTAAGACGTCCAAACTCTTTGAGACAGCCACGTGTCTCCTCGTCACTGTATGACCATCATATTATACAATGCCG
>NW_004797521.1:122314-123954 GCF_000002075.1 Aplysia californica | reverse complement strand
GGGGGTAAGGACAAAAGATGTTTGTTTGTCGGCCAGTGAGGCGCTGAACCCTCCCACCCTCGCCCCGTGAGCAGTCCCCTGCCTGCTTGTCTCTCCAGTCTGCTCAGCCTGTGTCCACGCACGCGCGGACAGAGAGAGAAGGTTCCCGTTTGGAGCAAGATTCCTGCCTGTTGCTTGTGTCTCGCGGGGAGAGAATGCGGCGTTTTCTGGCGGGGTAGACACATAGGGTAGAAATATTGTAGATAGGGCTGCTGGTGAGTATGACAATACTCTTTGAGTTGGTAAGAGTTTTACGGCGCTCTCAGCTGTGTCAAGTCATATGAGCGCACATTTAGAAAACTTTGCTTTGGAAGACGTTTGAATTGTGATTGATTTGTTTATTTCATCTTTTGTTAGAATCTGATGTTTTATTTTTAGTTTAGTTGTATAAACATTTTTGTTGTTGACGACTGGTGATGTTCTCAGATCAGACAATTGATTTCGTGATTCCGTTAGCCAGAAATATTGTAAAAAACGAAACAGTTTGTTTGTCACTCGAGTCAGTCGACTGGGCAATGGTAGAGGCATTTACCCAACCGACATGATCTGTCTGTCTGTCTGTCTGTCTGTCTGTCTGTCTGTTGAAAATGATCTCTAATCGTCTATATTTGTTGAGAAAATCTATCCTTGGGTTGAAGAATGGGAACATTTCAGTTACCTCTAGAGAGAATCTACTTCTTTCTTTGTTATATGTGGTCGCTTTGAAGGACAAGCCGGCTATCCCGAAAATATTCCGGGAGGTTCCAGAAATCTTGACCGACACCAAAAGTGGACATTGCACTACCTATAGGAGAAGTTTGGTTTCATTGGTGTGTATATTTGTTTGGTTATAGAGACAACTTTCCCCCCAAAGCTGGGGTCGGGGTGTGGGGTTCTCGCGGCTCTCACCGCCGCTGGTTCTGACCTACCAGAGACGGGCGCCAAATGTCCTCCCACAGCCAGCTCTGACCTTTGACCTCTGACCCTCTTGTCTAGGAAGCAGTGAGCCCCCCCCCTCCCCCCCCCACCTGTTATTCCCAATCCCTTTTTTCTGGGTTTTTTGTACAGATAAAAGAGAGCCTGCTGCTTTGTCCCAGGACAGAGAACTAGCCACTAGAAGCAGACGAAGCAGACGAGCTGCCCTGACGACCAACACAAACCGGAAATGTCGGAACAGCCTCGAGGCTCCGCCCACAACGATTCTGTGTCCGCGTGGAGCCGGTTAGAGGCCAGCCCGTACTACCAGACGGCCTTCTACCTGGGCCTGGTCTACCCCGGCCTCCTCTGTCTCCTCGGACTGCCCGGCAACTTGTTCAGCGCCCTCTACATCCGGCGGAAGTGGCCGGTGGCGCCGCCCCAGGTGTACATGACGTCACTGTGTGTGGTGGACAGCCTGGCGCTGATGCACAAGCTGCTCATGATTCACCTGCCCACCCTGCACGTGCACATGACGCCCCGGGGCTGCCAGTACCTGCAGTTTGTGCTACAGTGGGCCTCACAGATGTCCAGTTGGCTGCTCGTCTTCCTCAGGTCAGCGAGACATCGTCATCATCATCATCATTATTATTTTAAAATTATTATTACTGTTATCATCATCATTATTATATTGTTAGTAGTAGTAG
>NW_004797521.1:113318-120194 GCF_000002075.1 Aplysia californica | reverse complement strand
ACTGATGGTAGTGGTAGGTCTTAAAAAACATTATTTATTGTGTCCATGTGCTTCTCTTTCCTCAAACAAACAAACAAACAAACAAACCAAACAGTTTCTGTCAGTGTGTCGGACTTTCTCCCAGCACTAAACCACCACCATTGTGTCCATGTGTCTCTCTTTCCTCAAACAAACAAACAAACCAACAAAGACGACCGGCGTACTCATCGACCCGTACACGATTTATTCCAACAAAAGGCAGTCACAAACACACAGACAGCACCATCACCTGATACTGCACACAATGCTTTCACTTTGATTTGGATCAGCTTTATATAAATCTTTCTATATATATATAGCAATCAGCAACAAATTTCACCATCATCATCCTCCTCATCTAAACAATTTTCATTTTTCTTGGGTTTTTTTAAACCATAACAATTTGTACCATGTCCCCACATTTGTCTGTAACTTACATATACTGACACCAAATCAGGACACAGGGAAAAAAAACCCAAACAAACAAACAAACAAACAAACAAACAAACAGACAAAACCCCCATGACAACCAATTACAGCAAGTCATTCATAAATAATATATATCCATCTGTCACCCAAAAGTACACATGAAAAATTTCTTTTTTTCTGAATCTTCAGCTGGGAATGACACAAAACATTAGACATCTACATGCCAAAAAATTATTTTGAAAAAGAAGATTAGAGCATTATCACATTTATTTATTTTGATACAAGACTTCTTTACTTCACTTTTTTTTCTTTGTAAACTTCCAACATCCCCCCCCCCAAAAAAAATAAAAAAATATAATAATAATAAACAAACAACAACCCAACCCAATTATACATCCAAGTAGACAGAAATTAGATATATTATATAAGTGATCGTGTGTGCACTCTCCAACAACCCCACATTTGTCTGTAACTTACACATATTGACACCAACTAAGGATATATAAGTGATCGTGTGTGCACTCTCCAACAACCCCACAACTTCCTCCTTCACTGACACGCCAGCACGTTCAAGGACAGAGGGGAGAGTGGCACGTTCAAGGACAGAGGGGAGAGTGGCACGTTCAAGGACAGAGGGGAGAGTGGCACGTTCAAGGACAGAGGGGAGAGGGGCACGTTCAAGGACAGAGGGGAGAGTGGCACGTTCAAGGACAGAGGGGAGAGTGGCACGTTCAAGGACAGAGGGGAGAGTGGCACGTTCAAGGACAGAGGGGAGAGGGGCACGTTCAAGGACAGAGGGGAGAGCAGCTGACACACCATGGGTCCCCGGGGGCAACACGTGTTGTCACAGAGTGTGTGGGTCGGTGTGTGAGTGCAAGCATACAGAAGGTTCATCTACAAGGTGTAGGTGGGTGGCTGGTGGGTGCTCTGGTGGGGTTGGCTCCTTCTTTCCTATCAGCCATCTATGGTCAACTGACTTTCAAAGACTCAAAGAATCACATTCAAACATTTCAATCTCTAATCATCTGGATCATCCCTCGTGTTGGAACCATCATCCAAACCCTTCCACGAGCCTTCGTCTGGCCGACCTCCCTTCCCAGAAGTCAGCACGGGGTCACAAGCCTCGTCATCCGTGCTGAAATCCTCGTCACTTTGCTCCGACCAGCCAGGCAAGTCCTTGCGGATCGTGGCCGACAGCGAGCTCGACGTCTGGGCCGAGGGCTCCACCAACGAGAAGTCAACGTGCTTCGACAAGATGTCCTTCAAGAAATCGGGGCCGTCATAGAAGCGGAACTCTCCCGCTCGAACCTGGAGGAAGACACAAACGTGAAATAAGTGGACAAACTAATTAGGATGGTGAAATGCTACAGATTTACACCCCTTTCAACACAATTTGGTAACTCAAGAGGTGGGACCTGAGATAAATGTCCATCTCCAGAAGGACCAAGTGAAATAAGAGCTTTGAGTAAACTGACTTTCCCAAGGACACAACATCGGACCGAGCTGAGGCCAACGGTACAAGACAACGACACACACAAGACACACACACAACACACTGCACCGCTAGTACAACAGTCGTCCAATGTCTGGCCATGATCAACGTGTCTACACAGGAGGATATTTGTCAAAGTGAAGTGGAAGATCTGAGGACTGAGACCACTTGTGGCTTCTGCTTCAGCCAATGAGATCAGTTCTAGCAGAGACCACACCACAGCACCCGCCAACCACCCACAGAGACCAAGTCAGCCACATTTTGAACAGGCCTTTCCCAAAGATGAAATGTTGGGTCTTTGATGGGATTCGAACCCAGCATCTTGTGGTTGCAAGTCCGCGAGCCTACCCATTAAACCTCCGACCCCCTTCATTACACATGAGAAAGCTGTGATTGGAAAAACACAAAACTGGAAGAGGAACTGGCACCACGTGTACGTGGGTTCCCCGCGGCCAGCCGACCAATCACGTACCTCGATCACGGTGAAGCCGAGCTGCTCCAGCTGTGACCTTCGCTGAGCCTGAGCCCCGAGCAGTTGCCGCGTGTTGATGGAGTAGTGGTCCGCGCTACGCAGCACGATCACGAACCTGGGGAAACAGACGAGGTCATAGGGTCAAAACAAACGGAGACTTACCGGAGAAGCAAAACTGAAGTGTTCCAGTACAGAGTTTTCCCGTCAGAGTTTGGCAAAAGAGAAGCCACGGACACAACAACGATCAAACAGGGCAGGGAACAAGCACCATTTATAGAACCACAAAGAGAAGGAACAGAAGCAGGATCTACCAGTGACACCCTCCTACCACCCACAAGAAGCAGGATCTACCAGTGACACCCTCCTACCACCCGCAGGAAGCAGGATCTACCAGTGACACCCTCCTACCACCCGCAGGAAGCAGAATCTACCAGTGGTGCCCTCCTACCACCCGCAGGAGTTTTACAGCATTTCCAGCACAAAAAGATCATAGAAATGTCAAAGATTAGGGCTGTTACTTCAGTGTAACATACAAAACAAGCAGAAGAGATAGGACGATAGATGATGGACTGGAAAGACGGAGCAAACCACACCACAGCGCCCGCCAACCACCCACTAAGCAGAAGAGATAAGGACGATAGATGATGGACTGGAAAGACGGAGCAAACCACACCACAGCGCCCGCCAACCACCCACTAAGCAGAAGAGATCAGGACGATAGATGATGGACTGGAAAGACGGAGCAAACCACACCACAGCGCCCGCCAACCACCCACTAAGCAGAAGAGATAAGGACGATAGATGATGGACTGGAAAGTCGGAGCAAACCACACCACAGCGCCCGCCAACCACCCACTAAGCAGAAGAGATAAGGACGATAGATGATGGACTGGAAAGACGGAGCAAACCACACCACAGCGCCCGCCAACCACCCACTAAGCAGAAGAGATCAGGACGATAGATGATGGACTGGAAAGACGGAGCAAACCACACCACAGCGCCCGCCAACCACCCACTAAGCAGAAGAGATAAGGACGATAGATGATGGACTGGAAAGACGGAGCAAACCACACCACAGCGCCCGCCAACCACCCACTAAGCAGAAGAGATCAGGACGATAGATGATGGACTGGAAAGACGGAGAAAACCACAGCACCATCACCCAGACACAGGGAACAAAAGTCTGACAGACATTCTGGTGCTGGACTGAGATGAATAAACCACGAGGTCAACCACAGAGGTCACAGGTCAACCACACAGAGAGAGGAAGCAGGCGGCTGTGAATCGTGAACTTACTTCTGCTCCACCTTGCCCTGCGGCTCCGGTCGTCCATTCTCTGACCTTGACACTGGCAGCGGGGCACCTCGCTCGTCCATGTAGAACGCACAGCCTGGACACACAGGAGAAGTTTTGATTTTATTGGCACACATTTTACGGCACTTGCAACACAATTAGGACTTGTAAGTGCTGAAGATTAGAGGGGGGACTAGAGAATAACAAACACAAAGAACGAGGGGAGATGAAGTACACACAAGAAAGATAACACGCGATGCACGCACCTACAACTACACAAACACGACACACTCACAACTACACACACAACACGCCTATCACACACAGGTACACACAAAAGAGATAACACGCGATGCATGCACCTACAACTACACACACAACACGACACACTCACAACCACACACACACAACACGCCTGTCACACACAGGTACACACAAAAAAGACAACACGCGGTGCACTCAACAACACGCGATGCACTCACATCCGTAAAACGGGACCACATGATGACACCTCTCCCCCAAAATGTCCGACAGCGCAGACTTGAGGGTTTCGATCGCGATCCGCTGATTGTCTGAAAGAAAGAGATCCACATTCCTTTAGTCACAGAGAAAGTAGGAACAGAACCAAGGAAGGAAAGATTTCAGGAAGGTTTTAAAGCATAGTTTCAAATGACCCCAGTGAGAATTTGAAAGACAGCTGCCCCGCCCACGACCCAGATTGACGAGACCTCAGATCAAAAAGGTCCATCTATACTCTTCTTTTTTAGTTTTAGTGTTTTACGGCACTTGCAACACAATAAGGTCATATAAGTGCCGAAGAAAAGAGGTGTTACAAAATACAAAAAAGAAGGAGAGATAAAGACGATAGACGTTTGATTGGAAAGAATGAGCAAACCACACCAGAGCATCCGCCAACCACCCACAAACATCTCCATCAAAGATATTGACCATCTGTACATCAAAGATATTGACCATCTGTACATCAAAGACTGAACAAAAGAAAAAGCACAGGGGTCTTCATTGACGGAGGAGGAAGACGAGGAGGAAGAAGAGGAGGAAGACGAGGAGGAAGACGAGGAGGAAGAAGAGATTAAAAAGAAAAGAGGAAGAGGAACATCAAAAACAACAAAAGGAGGAAAAACCAAACCCCTCTAAAAAAAAAAAGAAAAAAGAATTTTTAAAACGAGGAAAAAACCAGTTTCTGTAAAAGGCGCACAAGTCCAAGCCCCCAGTCCGCGACCACGCACCCATGTAGCAGAAGACGCTCCACTTGCTGCGGCGCCCCATGACCCACGCCACCCGTCGCTCCACCTCCGGGCTCCACGCCAGCGCCATCGCGTGCTTCACGACCTTGAGCCACATCAGAGCCGACATCTTGCTGGGGTTCTTCAGATCTGGGAACACGGAACACGTGACACAGCGACTGTTTACTGTCGTGTCAGCCAGTTAGTTTGTTTGTTTGTTTGTTTGAGTAAAGAGTAGCACATTGATATGAGAATGGTCGTTTCCTAATGGAAAAAAGTAAGACAGACAAAAGGGTTTACTTTTGTATTGATGAGTTTGTTTAAGGAAACAGAAGCACATGAGACAGACAGACAGACAGACAGACAGACAAAGACCACAGACAGACAGACAGACAGACAAAGGCAATTGAGGGAAAGTAAAGAAGTTGTGTCGATAGGGTCGTAACAACACCGACATTGACCAAAAATAGCTCCACTGACCTCCGACCTTACTGTAGAAGTAGTCGCTGCTGATCCTCCGGTAGAAGTTGTGAGGCAGGACCCCGACAAAGGTGAAGGAGCCCAGGATCTCCAACAGCTGGTCCGCACCAATCACACTGAAGCGATCCGACAAGCAGCTCTCTACCTGGGAGCAAGTACGTCATCCCTTCAATGTCAGTGGAAAGTAACAACAATAATAATGATACTATAGCACTAACAACAATAATAATGATACTATGGCACTAACAACAATATTAATGATACTATGGCACTAACAACAATAATAATGATACTATGGCAGTAACAACAATAATAATAGTAATAATAATAACAACATTTGCATCCTAGTCCCACTCTGCAGCCTGCTGCACCAAGCAGGAAGGTGAACTGGTCGATCAAATCTCCCCACCAGGATCAATGACAGTAAAATTTAGTTATTCAATTACTTACTTTATTTATTTCGTACAAATTAAAGTAACATTTCGTCTATCAATGTCTGATGATGAACAATGCATCCGCAGAGGGGAAAATTTCTCCAGCGAAATAGAAGAATTAAAAAGTTGACATGACTTGTGGTTTCTGCTGTGGCTAAAGAGAGGAATTCTGGCATATTTGTTCCGAACAGGATTAGTATCTTTAAACTGCCTCGATCTATCTCTGCCTCGATCTATCTCTGCCTCGATCTATCTCTGCCTCGATCTATCTCTGCCTCGATCTATCTCTGCCTCAATCTATCTCTGCCTCGATCTATCTGTTTATTTAGGACAAAAGGCAACTCATACATGAGAGGCAGCGTTGAAATTAAAGAACCCATTTCTGCGTGAATTTTACTGAAATAAAACGTTGATTTAAGGCACACAAAATGTAAATTTTAAGTTCCCACTGACTCTCAAAGGATGGCTAATTTTATCTCTGTAACCAGGCGACCCACACCACCTTCAGTGTCAAATATCTCGACTTGTATTCAAGAGAAATGATTTTTTTTTCCCCAACGAAAGTACGACAAATGAACAAGTAGCTCCAGTAACTCCACACGCCCCAACATCAACAACCGCTGATTCCTCCGCGCCGGGTCACAAATGTCTCTTGTTTTGTTAGAATATGAGGCAGCTCACGCACGACACAACGGATGAAACAAAAGAGTTGGGTATGTGGCGGCGTCACTCACTCTCTTCAGAAAGGCGGCCGGCTGCGGTGGCAGGAAGTTGAGGTGGCCGAAGGCTCTGAGCACGGCGTACAGCTGGAGCGGCTCGTAGCTGGGCCCGTGCTGCGTGAAGTGACGCGCTGCTACGTCCATCACCACGGGAGACACGAAGCGCTGGGAGCGGCAGTACTCCACACACAGGGCGAGGATGTCTGTCTCCACCTGGGGGGGGCAGTGGGGGGAGTGGGGGTAATTGTTATACTCTGCACACAGCGCTAGGATGTCTGTCTCCACCTGGGGGGGG
>NW_004797521.1:110418-112516 GCF_000002075.1 Aplysia californica | reverse complement strand
AAACAAAAAGTGCAAGAACGAGCTTTGAATAAGCTTTCACCCGGTACCAAGCGCTTGTTGCTAAAGTTAGTTATTGACCCAGAAATATCGGGAGTTTTGGAACCTATGTTTTAGAATGGAAATCTCCAAGTCTGACCAATGATTGGTCGAAAGAACCCTGGTCTACTCAAAAGTAGAACATGTCAAGGGAATCGTGTGCAAAAATGACTACGATTGGTCTGGCATCCGTTTAGCACCGCTTGTTGTTGTAAACGCACATGCTGGTCCCATCTCTGGCGACGCGCTTGATTCAGCAATGGCGAAGAATTCTTTTCGTGCACTACTACCTATTTTCGATTACGCTCTATTCACGTACATAAGTGCATATCAAGGGCTGCATTGTGCTTCCAATCATGGATAGGGATATTCAGGAGATGTTTCGGTAAGTTGATTTTGTTAATTAGATTGTTATAGTGTTACATAGTTCTTCATAAAGTCATCAACCTTTGCCTGACCTAGATCTAGCTAGGGCTTGAAGCCGAGATTGCAAACAAGCGAATGGGTGGTCTCATTGAGAGCGTCCTGTAATTAATTCAGTACCCAGTATTGTTGTAAATCTGGTTTGGATAGAAAGATAAGAAGCTGAAATTTCTTGAAAATATGGTGAAATCTAAATAGATTTGTTTTAAATCATTAAAATTGGTGTTATTTTCTGGTCATGTGACCATTTCATTCTTCTATCGATAATTCCGTAATGGTGACCTCTTTTTAAAGATCATAACAAGCTTGATGAACTCGTCTGTGAACGGGGTGCAGCTGGCATTTGTTCATTGATGAATGAATATATTCTCTTAAATATCGCGAACATCTGACAAAGTCTTTGATAACTAAACCATTTAATTGTTTTCTTTTAGCCAATATATCTATTTAGACTCATGAAACAAGTACCGGCGCCAATTGAATTATTTTTTAATACAACTTTTAGAGGCTGGTTTACTGCTGAAAATGGACTCTCCTACTCGAGAGCTTCATTCATAATAATTCGTGATTATCAAATAAGTCGGTAACTTTAGAATTGCTAGATCTATTCCTGAATAGACCCAATTTTTTTAGATTAATGAGCCATGGGGAATTTGAACTTTGTTGCAGATCTAACTTGTGTCTCCTCCACCCTCTCCCCAATTGTCCTGGCCTTGATTTGAAAATGGGCTCTGCCCGTGCAGGAGCTTCTGCCCAATTTTATATTTTTGGAAAAAAATCATCGTTTTGAAACGAAAATGGGGTCTGCCCGTGCAGGAGCTTCTGCCGAATTTTATAATTAAAAAAAAAAAAAATTGTTTGGAGATTCTTTCCTATAAAAAAAAAAAGTAATTAGAATTGAGGAGTTTTTGTGTGTGATTGTGTATCTGATCTGTCATTGTTGAATATTTACTTTATTAATGCCTCATTTTATCTCAGATTTGATTGCAGAAATGGATTCCTGGCCCAAAAACACATAGTAGTAGAGCTTTGGGGCGTCTTTCTTGCTGTTCTATAGAAGTTATAGATGATTTTGTTGAAATTAAGCTGAATAATTTCTTATTTTTTCTCTTATCTAACCTCATATCATTGTAATGCTTCATGTTATCACAGAAATGGATTCCTGGTCCAAAAGTACATTGGCACGGAAAGTTTCAGACATTTACCATAATTTTTGGTGATTTTATTCTGAAAAGTGTTCAGGCCATGTGTACCGTGTTGTGATTTTCTGTTTATAACGCAAAATTGGCAGATTTCCCATTTTTGTGGTTCCATAACTGATTAAATTGAAGTGCTAGAACTGTGGAAAAAATTGGGCTATGAATTTGCATTACTGTGAATATGTTCTGTAAGTTTCATTTCTTTTCAGCAATAACTTTCCATTTTATCGATGTCTGAAATCAGTCTTTTTAGCATTTTTGAATTAACATTATGCTTCAAGGAGTAATGTATTTCCAATTTTAAGTCTCTGTATTGGCTTTATTTAAACTCTGATTGTCCTCATCTTGGTATTTTGCATAGTTTATACTGGCACCTGTTGAAACAAATGATAATACACACTTTATGTACCTGAATATATTTTCTGTGAACTCACAAAATC
>NW_004797521.1:100708-110318 GCF_000002075.1 Aplysia californica | reverse complement strand
ATTCAAACACCAAAGTTCATGGTTTGCATAGTTCTTTATGATGCAACAAACATAAGTTTGATCAAAGCACTTTGAAATTTGGGTTTGTGGTACCTACTGTCAGTGACTAAAGCTGCGTTGTTTCCCTCGTCCTTCCAGCACAGCTGCTCGCCCAACGTGTTTGTCCAGAACATCTTTGTGGACACGCATGACCTGAGGTTTCCCTGGGTCGCGTTCTTCGCCGGACAGTAAGTTCTCCTGTGTGTCGCATGTACTAACTGTATGTAGGTCGGATGTAGGTCGGATGTGTGAAGTGTGGGTTGGATGTAGGTCGGATGTGTGAAGTGTGGGTTGGATGTGGGTCGAGTGTGTGAAGTGTGGGTTGGATGTATGTCAGATGTGTGAAGTGTGGGTTGGATGTGGGTCGGGTGTGTGAAGTGTGGGTCGGGTGTGTGAAGTGTGGGTCGGATGTGTGAAGTGTGGGTCGGATGTATGTCGGATGTGTGAAGTGTGGGTTGGATGTGTGAAGTGTGGGTCGGATGTATGTCGGATGTGTGAAGTGTGGGTTGGATGAAGAAAATGTTGACTTGGGATGTTTGCCAAGAGTCTGTTGACTTGGTACATTCAGTGTTTTGGCTGTCCTGTATTGCTGGAAGAATGGAAACACTGCATGTTATATTTAGAAGGTGCTTGTAGAAGCCAGGTGAGATGTGTCACGCGAGTGGGGCCCCCTAGTTCAATCATCTCCCCCCCCCCCCGTGATGTTTCAGGTACATCCGTGCGGGCACTGAGCTGACCTGGGACTACAACTATGAGGTTGGCAGCGTCCCTGACAAGATCCTCTACTGCTACTGCGGCTCTTCTACGTGCCGTGGCCGCCTCTTGTAGCCGCCAGCCTGCTGTCTCTTCCACCCTTGTGCTGGTTGCCATGGCGACTGTCTATAAGCATCTAGGCTGCAACAGAAGATGGGTCTGTTCTCCGTGGGTGATGTGTGTGGCTCAAGTGACAGCGACGAGTGACAGTGACAAGTGACAATGTGGGTGTTGTGTGTGGCTCAAGTGATAGTGACAGCGACGAGTGACAGTGACAATGTGGGTGTTGTGTGTTCCTCAAGTGACAACGACAAGTGGCAGTGGCAAGTGACAAGTGACAACGTGGGTGTTGTGTGTGGCTGAAGTGACAGCGACAAGTGGCAGTGACAAGTGACAACATGGGTGTTGTGTGTGGCTCAAGTGACAGCGACAAGTGGCAGTGACAAGTGACAACGTGGGTGTTGTGTGTGGCTCAAGTGACAGTGATAGCGAAAACGTGGGTGTTGTGTGTGGCTCAAGTGACAGCGACAAGTGACAGTGACAAATGACAACGTGGGTGTTGTATGTGGCTGAAGTGACAGTGACAAGTGGCAGCGACAACTCTGAAGTGACAGTGACAAGTGACAACGTGGGTGTTGTGTGTGGCTACAGTGACAGTGGCAAGTGACAGTGACAACTCTGAAGTGACAAGTGACAGTGACAACTCTGAAGTGACAGTGACAAGTGACAGCGACAACGTTGGGTGGACCAATTCTCTTGATGAATTACTTCCCCTGCCTCCTTGTCTCACTGCGGTAGTGGTCTGACATGTGACCCTCGACCCCTGGAGACGAGGCGAGACGAGACAGTGCCTGCCTGCCTGCCTGCCTGCCCCAGCGACAGACCTAAAGTGGCATGTGTTCTCATCCTGTGTCGCTGTCACTTACAATGTACAGGTCTCCCAGTGTCGTGTGTTCTCATCCTGTGTCGCTGTCACTTACAATGTAGGCCTACAGGTCTTTCAGTGTCGTGTGTTCTCATCCTGTGTCGTTGTCACTTACAATGTAGGCCTACAGGTCTTTCAGTGTCGTGTGTTCTCATCCTGTGTTGCTGTCACTTACAATGTACAAGTCTTCCAGTGTCGTGTGTTCTCATCCTGTGTCGCTGTCACTTACAATGTACAGGTCTTCCAAAGTCTCCCAGTGTGTTCAGGATGTGTCCAATCTCTGGTGTTGACGGACGCTGTTTTGTCTGTGGATCGCTCCTGGCGGGGCCGTGGGTGGTCTGGTGGGTTCCTTTCCTAGGGTCTCTCCCTGATGTCTCTCCTTGATGTCTCTCCCTGATTGTTCCTTTCCTAGGCTCTCTCCCTGATGTCTCTCCCTGATGGTTCCTCTCCTAGGGTCTCTCCCACAGTGGGAGGTCTGATGGTTCCTCTCCTAGGCTCTCTCTCCCATGGTGGGAGGTCTGATGGTTCCTCTCCTAGGCTCTCTCTCCCACAGTGGGAGGTCTGATGGTTCCTCTCCTAGGCTCTCTCTCCCACAGTGGGAGGTCTGATGGTTCCTCTCCTAGGCTGTCTCCCACAGTGGGAGGTCTGATGGGACACATGGTTCCCCTAGTTCTTCACCAGTTCTTTATACCAAGAATTTACACATGGGTGGTTGGCGGGTGCTCTGGTGTGGTGTACTCCTTCTTTACTATGAAAAATCAATCGTCTCTATCTCCCCTCCTTCTTTTTTGTGTTTGTTGCTCTCTTGTAACTCCTGTAATCTTCTGCACGTTTATGACCTTATTGTGTTGCAAGTGCTGTAAAACTCTTACTACAACTAAAAGGATTTACACATGTATAAAGAAACACTTTAGGACCTGAAACTTTTTTGGGGTAATTTTACAGTGCTTGCAACAGCATTCATACGGTCATATGAGCGCACAGGACTCGCCCAACATTTTCCGATGCACTAGGAGACCGGGGAACATATGCACATAGTGAAACATACCTCACAGAGAAAATTATATCTCTAAAGTTGTCTCCTTTCACCTCCTTTCCTGCTCTCTAACAATGTTCTGTCATCTACTTTCCTGTCCACTCTCTGCCCCCACCCTCTCGCCTCCTTTGCCCCCTCCTCTACTGCTACTCTTTGGCTCCTTCTTACTGCTGTCTTTCAGCCACACGCCTGATCCTATGGTAGGAAAGATGTACCCCTGTCACCTAGCCTTCTGGGACAACAGTTGCCCATATAGATCTATGGAGAACTCATCAGGTTTGTTTGTGTACACAAAGTTTTATCAAATGGCATCCGATTTTTTTCTTCAAAATGTCAAAATGAAATTGGTAGAGTGAATGTGGAAGTGACAGTGAGTGTTGTTTTTTACCATGGGCATTTTTAACGTATCCTGTCTTAGTTCTGGTCAAGTTGGATTGCTTCTGATTCTGGTCAAATTGGATTGCTTCTGATTGTGGTCAAGTTGGATTGGTTCTGATTCTGGTCAAGTTGAATTGGTTCTGATTGTGTTGATGTGTCAAGCAAGGTCACCAAGTTGGCAACTCTAAAGAAATACCTATTTCGATTTCTTGTCTGAGAGTAGCATACGTGCATAGTTAGCGTGGAAGCAAACGAAATGTGTAAAAATAGCTCATGAATTGCATATGATATGATATATATATTATAAAGCAGGCCTACGTATTGAAACATTTGGAAGGGTCTGCTGGACTTTGGTTTCTGATTTTTTCACCTAAGGTTTCCCCGAGTTGGCATCTTGTGGACTTGTGTTTGAGGTGTAGTAATCTTTGGTTGTGTTGGGGGTGGTTGATGACCGGCTGTGTGTGCGTGTGTGTGTGTGAGCGTGCGTGCGTGCGTGTGTGGTAGCCTGGACAGTTGTAGAAAGTTTTAAGTTTTTGGCAGGTGCTGTTCTGCTGTGCTGGTGTGGGCACTGGGGAAAATGGTGGAATTTTTGGATGTAATTAAATGTTGTTCTTGCTTATTGAATTTGGTTTGTCTGGTTTGTATTACACTGGATGTCTGCTGGGATACTGTATCCCTCTCAGCCCGGGTCTGTCTGCTGGGATGTTGTATCCCTCTCAGCCCGGGTCTGTCTGCTGGGATGTTGTATCCCTCTCAGCCCAGGTCTGTCTGCTGGGATACTGTATCCCTCTCAGCTCGGGTCTGTCTGCTGGGATACTGTATCCCTCTCAGCTCGGGTCTGTCTGCTGGGATACTGTATCCCTCTCCGCCCGGCTTGGCCCGGATAGACAGTACGGGGAGCCTGCCTCCTAAAAGATGTAGACAGTCGGTGGAGGCGTCTGGCCTGACAACAGCAGCTTTGTCCTCATGTGGCAGGAGTAGAAGCATTTCTTGTAGTCAAACTCCAGAGTCCTCTTTGAGTAAGTGTAGACATGTAACGGTCCTATCAACACTTGTAGCTTACTCAAGACCTCGGAATTCT
This sequence comes from Aplysia californica, assembly GCF_000002075.1. Classification (NCBI taxonomy): domain Eukaryota; kingdom Metazoa; phylum Mollusca; class Gastropoda; order Aplysiida; family Aplysiidae; genus Aplysia; species Aplysia californica. The sequence goes on along the minus strand of NW_004797521.1, from coordinate 106,106 downwards.
GCGTCTGTCTCTAATAGGACGGAGCCACGTGGCCGGAGAACCGTGAAAGCTCCACACAAAGCACCGAGTTCAGGAACGGCCTCTCTGAGATTTGAACTAGAGTCATCTGCTCTGTAGTCCAGCATGGTACCAGAGTACCCACTCAGCTAACAGAGTACCCACTCAGCTAACAGAGTACCCACTGAGTACCCACTCAGCTAACAGAGTACCCACTGAGTACCCACTCAGCTAACAGAGTACCCACTCAGCTAACAGAGTACCCACTGAGTACCCACTCAGCTAACAGAGTACCCACTCAGCTAACAGAGTACCCACTGAGCATATGGACTGGATGATTTACGGATTGTTTGAATTTGAAAGAAAAAGATTTTAGTATGGGCAGCAGGTCTTCTCGCTGGTGTGGCCTTGTGGCTTGTGGTGACAAATGTAGATACAGGTACTGCTGAGGTACACGGTGACAAATGTAGATACAGGTACTGCTGAGGTACACGGTGACAAATGTAAATACAGGTACTGCTGAGGTACACGGTGACAAATGTAAATACAGGTACTGCTGAGGTACACGGTGACAAATGTAGATACAGGTACTGCTGAGGTACACGGTGACAAATGTAAATACAGGTACTGCTGAGGTACACGGTGACAAATGTAAATACAGGTACTGCTGAGGTACACGGTGACAAATGTAGACTCTACAGGTACTGCCGAGGTACACGGTGATGCCCCAAAAAACTGGACAAATGTTTCTATTTTTCAGGACTAGGCTCGTTTTATTGAAACTATATTTAGCCTTTGGCGGTGTAATTCTCCGTTTTATTTCTGTGGAGCATTTTGGCCTCCGATGTTGTTATTATGGGAGTGCTTATTTAGGCCACAAATAATGGACACGAGCTAGACAATGTTGGGGACCAGCTGGGGGCCATCGGAGTTTTCAGAAATAGTGGGGATCAACTAGAAAATATTGGGGATGTCCTAGAAAATATGATTATATTATAATAAGCTGTCCCCGTCGTTTTATGCACCCCGTATAATTTAGCGAAATTTGATCATTTTTTTGCATAATTTCTAATTTCTAATTATTTTCCTTTATCATTCTAACAGAATCGCATAATTTCGCTTTTTTGAATCAGTTTGTACAATTTCAGAATTTTTCTTGAATAAAACAACGTGGACAGAACAAGGGATCAGCTAAAAAAATATTACTAATCAGCTACAAAATACTGGAGGTGAGCTAGAAAATTATTCGTTTTGATATAGAAAATAGGCCTACTGAGGATGAGCTAGAAAAAACTGGGAATGGATCTAGAAAATACTGGGGATGATCTAGAAAATACTGGGAATTTGCTAGAAAAGAAAATATTAGTTATGATCTAGAAAATACTGGGGACGAGATAGAAATTACTGGGGATGGACCTACAAAATACTGGGGATGAACTAGAAAATGTAAATGATGAGCTAGAAAAAACGGGATGAGCTAGAAATTTTACAAATGACCTGTAAATAATGGGGATGAGTTAGAAATTGTAACGGATGAGCTAAAAAAAAAAATGCTGCTGATGGGCTAGAAAATATCTAAATATGACGGATATGCCAGAAAATTCTGGGAATGAGCTTGAAAATATTAGTTTTGATTTAGAAACTATTTCGGATGAGCTAGAAAATACTGAAGATGGAACTAGAAAATACTGGGGATGAGCTAAAAAAAAAAATGTAAGGAATGAGCTAGAAAATATTAGGGTTGATTTAGAACTGTGGATGAGTTAGATAATTTTATTATTACGGATGAGATAAAAAATACTGGGGATGAGCTAGAAAATGTTACGGATAAGCTAGAAAATACTGGGGATAAGCTAAAAATACTTGGGATGAGCTATAAGAACATACTGGGGATGAGCTAGAAAATATTTATTTTGATGGAAAAATACTTGGGATCAGCTAGAAAATACTGGGGATGGATCTAAAAAAGACTGGGTATGAACTGGAAAATATTTCGAATAATCTAGAAAATAACAGGTTTGAGTTAGAACATACTGGGGATGAGTTAAAAATACTTTGGATGAGCGAAAAAATGTTGGTGATGTGCTAGAACTAGAAATTATTACGGATTTGCTAGAAAAGATCGGGTATCAGCTAGAAAATAAAAGGGATGAGCTAGAACATACTGAGGATGAGTTAAAAAATACTCGGGATGAGGTAGAAAATATTAGGGTAGAGCCAGAAAATACTGGAGATGAGCTAGAAATTACTGGGGAAGAGCTAGAAAAATAGATTTGGGCAGGAAAATACTGAGAATGGATCTAGAAAACACTAGGGATGAGCTAGAAAATACTTGGAATTTGCTGAATAATATTAGTTTTGTTCTAGAAATTACTGGGGATTAGCTAGAAAGTATTATTATGGATAAACTGGAAAATACCGGGGATGAGCTAGAAAATACTGAGGATAAGCTAGAAAATATTAATTTTGATCTAGAAATTACTGGGGAAGTGCTATAAAATATATAAAGGATGACCTAGAAAATACTGGAGATGAGCTAGAAAATATTAGTGTTGAGCAAGACAATTCTTGGGATGAGCTAGAAAATTTTTGGGTTGAGCCAGAAAAAATCGGGAATGAGTTAGAAATTACGGGGAAGAGCTAGAAAATACTGAGTATGAGCTAAACATTTTATAGATGGGCTAGAAAACTCTGGGGATGAGCTAAATAATATTAGGAATGAGCTAGATTATATTTACAGATGAGCTAAAAATACTGGGGATGTTCTAGAAAATATTACGGATAATCTAGAAAAACATAGGAATGAGCTAGAACATACTGGGGATGAGTTAGAAAATACTGGGGAAGGTTCAAGGATCTAAAAAATACTGGGGATGAGTTAAAAAATATTAGGAATGAGCTAGAAAATATAAGGAAAGAGCTAGAAAATATTAGGGTTAATTTAAAACTGTGAATGAGCTTGATATTAATACGGATGAGCTAAAATAATACTATGGATGGGCTAGAAAATATTACGGATAAGCTTAAAAAAAAAAAGGGATAAATTAATATATACTGGGTTTAAGCTAGAAATACTGGGGATGAGCTAGAAAATATCAGAAACGAGCAAGAAAATAATGGGCATGAGCTAAAATATTATATTAGGGGTGAGCGAGAAAATATTTGGTAAGAGCAAAAAATTATACAGATTAGCTAGAAAATACTGGGGATGAGCTAGAAAGTATTAGGAATGAGCTAGATGATATGGATGAGGTAAATAAATACTGGGGATGCGCTAGAAAATATTATGGATAAACTAGAAAATAATAGGGATCAGCTAAAACATTCTGAGGATCAGTTTTAAAAAATACTCAGGATGAGGTAGAAAATATTAGGGTAGAGCCAGAATATACTGGGGATCAGCTAGAAAATATTAGATTTGAGCAGGAAAATAGTGTGGATGTATCTAGAAAACACTAGGGATGAGCTAGAACATACTGGGGGATGAGCTAGAAAATACTGGATGTGAACTAGAATAATACTAGGAATGACTATGAGCCAGAAAATATAAGGAATGAAATAGAAAATACTGAGGATGAGTTAGAAAATATTAAGGTTGATTTAAAACTGTGGATGAGCTAGAAAATATTACGGATAAGCTAGAAAATAATATGGATTATCTAAAACATACTGGGGGTAAGTTTAAAAAGTTTAAATATTGGGAAATTACTAGAAAATAGAAGTTTTGATCTAGAAAATACTGGGGATGAGCTAGAAAATATTACGGATCAGCTAGAAAATACTGGGTTGAGGTTTACAAAAATAAAGGATAGGCTACAACTACAAAATACTTTGGATGAGCCAGAAAATATTAGGGGTGAGCTAGTAATAATCGGGAATGAGTTAAAAATTACTGGGGATGAGCGAAAAATTTTACAGAACAGCTAGAAAATTCTGGGGATGAGCTAGAAAATATTAGGCATGAGTTAGATTATATTACAGATGAACAAAAAAATACTGGGCAGGTTCTATAAAAGATAACGGATAATCTAGGGGAAAAAATAGGGATGAGCTAGAGGTAAGTATATGTGAAAAGTACTGGAGATGAGCGAAAAAATATTGATGGGCTAGAACATATTACAAATAAGATAGAAAATACTGGGTATGAGCTAGAAAATACTCAGAATTAGCTAAAACATACAGGAGATGAGCTAGAAAATATGCAATATTGTTGGAAAAATGCTGGGGATGAGCTAGAAAATATTAATTTTTATCTATAAAATACTGGGGAAGTTTTAGAAAATATAAGGTATGAGGTAGAAAATACTCCGGATGAGCTAGAAAGTATTAGGGTGGAGCCAGAAAAGATGGGGGATGAGTTAAAAATTACTGGGGATGAGCTACAAAACACTGGGTATGAGCTAAAAATGTTACAGATGAGCTAAAATATTCTGAGGATGAGCTAGACAATATTAGGGATGAGCTAGATTACATTACAGATGAGCGACAGAATACTGGGGATGTTCTAGAAAATATTACGGATAATGTAGAAAATAATAGGGATGAGCTGAAACATACTGGAGATGGGCTAGAAAATATTAATGTTGATGGAAAAATACTGGGGATGAGCTAGAAAATACTGGGGATGAGCTAGACAATACTGGGGATGAGCTAGAAAATACTGGGGATGAGCTAAAAAAAATATTAGGGATGAGCTAGATGATAGTACGGATGAGCTACAAAATACTGAGGATGTGCTAGAAAATGTTACGGATAAGCTAGAAAATACTAGGGATGAGCTACAACTTACTGGGGATGAGTTAAAAATACTTGGGATGAGGTAAAAAATATTAGGGTTGAGCCAGAAAATAATGGAGATGAGCTAAAAATTACTGTGGATGAGCTAGAAAATATTACTTATGAGCATAAACATACCGGGGAAGCATCTAAAAATCACTAGGGATTGGCTATAAAATACTGGGAATTTGCTAAAAAATATTAGTTTTAATCAAGATAAATACTAGGGATGAGCTAGAAAATACTGAGGATAAGCTACAAAATAATAAGTTTGATCTAGAAAATACTGGGGAAGTGCTAAAAAAATATAAAGGATTATCTAGAAAATATTAGGGATGAGCTAGAAAATTCTAGAGTTGAGCTAGAAAAAATCAGGGATGAGTTAGAAATTAAAGGGGATGAGCAAGAAAATACTGGGTATAGGCTAAAATGTTTACAGTTGAGCTACAAAATACTGGGGATGAGCTAGGAAATATTAGGGATGAGCTAGATTACATTACAGATGAGCAAAAAAATACATGGGATGTTCCAGAAAGGGAGTGCTTATTTAGGCCACATATGGCCTTAATAAGGTAAGGGAGGGGGGTTTAGCTTATTTAGGCCACACATGCTCAAACTACCCTTT
>NW_004797521.1:97065-100608 GCF_000002075.1 Aplysia californica | reverse complement strand
CACAGGTGTGGCCCAAATAAGGTAAGGGAGGGGGGTTTAGCTTATTTAGGCCATATGTGGCCTAAATAAGGTCACCCTTCTAGAAAATATTACGGATAATGTAGAAAATAACAGGGATGAGCTGAAACATACTGGGGATTAATTAAAAATATTGGGGATGTTAGAAAAAATGTTTGTGAATAGCTAGAAAACATTACAGATAAGCCAGAAAATACTGGGTATGAGTTAGAAAATACTCAGAATGAGCTAGAACATACTGAGGATGAGCTAGAAAATATTAATTTTGAATTAGAAAATACTGGGGATGAGCTAGAAAATATTAATTTTGAATGAGAAAATACTGGGGATGAGCTAAAAAAACACTGGAGATGGATCTAGAAAATACTGGAGATGAGCTAGAAAATATAAGGAATGAGCTAGAAATATAAAGAACAAGATAAAAAAATACTGGGGATGAGCTAGAAAATATTAGGGTTGATTTAGAACTATGGATAAGCAGGAGAATATTACAGATCAGCTAAAAAAATCCGGGGATGAGCAAGAGAATATTACGGATAAGCTATAAAAGAAATAGGATGAATTAAAACATACGGGGGCTAAGCTAGAAAATACCGGGGATGAACTAGAAAAGATTAGCGATGAGTTAGAAAATTCTAGGGATGAGCAAGAAAATTTTAGTTTTGGTCTATAAGAAAACTGGGAATGAGCTAGAAAATATCAGAAATGAGCTAGCAAAAACTGGGCATGAGCTAGAAAATATTAGTGTTGAGCCAGAAAATACTGGGGATCAGCTAGAAAATATTAGGGATGAGTTAGAAAATACTGGGTATGAGCTAAAAAAAATTACAGACGGGCTAGAAAAATACTGGGGATGAGCTAGAAAATATTAGGGATCAATTTGAAAATAATAGGGATGAGCTAAAACATATTGAGGATAAGTTTAAAATACTTGGGATGAGGTAGAAAATATTAGATTTGAGCAGAAAAATAGTGTGGATGGATCTACAAAACACTAGGGATGAGCTAAAAAAAATATAAGGGATGAGCTAGAAAATACTGGGAATTTGCTAGAAAATATTAGTTTTGATCTAGAACATGCTGGGGATGAGCTAGAAAATATTATATTTACTGGAAAAATACTGGGGATGAGCTAGAAAATACTGGGGATCGATCAAAAGAATACTGGCGATGAACAAGAAAATATAACGGATAATTTAGAAAATAATAGGGATGAACGTGAACATACTTGGGATTAGTTTAAAATACTTGGGATGAGCAAATAAATGCTGGTGATGGGGATGAGCTAGAAAATATTAATTTTGATGGAAAAATACTGTGGATAAGCTAAAAAATAATAATTTTGAATTAAAAAGTTATGTTCTGGGGATGAGCTATAAAATACTGGAGATGGATCTAGAAAATGCTGGAGATAAGCTAGAAAATAATGGGGATGAGCTATAAAGTATTATGGATGAGCTAAAAAATATTGGGGATGTGCTATAAAGTATTATGGATGAGCTAAAAAATATTGGGGATGTGCTAGAAAATATTACTGGATAAGCTAAAAAATAATTGGGATGAGCTAGAACATTTTTGGGATAAGTGAAAAATACTGGGGATGAGGTAGAAAATATTAGGGTTGAACCAGAATATACTGGAGATGAGCTAGAAAATATTAGATTCGAGCAGAAAAATAGTGTGGAAGGATCTAGAAAACACTAGGGATGAGGTAGAAAATATAAGGGATGAGCCAAAAAATATTGGGAACTTGCTAGAAAATATTAGTTTTCATCTAGAAAATATTGGGGATCAGCTAGAAAAATATTGCGGGTAAGCTAGAAAATACTGGGGATGAGCTAGAAAATCTTACAGATAAGCTAGAAAATACTGGGGATGAGCTAGAAAATAGGCCTATTAATTTTGATGGAAAAATACTGGGGATGGATCTTAGAAATACTGGGGATGGATCTTAGAAATACTGGGGATGGATCTTAGAAATACTGGGGATGGATCTTAGAAATATTGGGGATAAGTTAAAAATACTTTGGATGAGGAAATAAATGTTGGCGATGGGCAAAAAATCTTACGGATAAGCTAAAAAGGACTGGGTATGAGCTAAAAAAATATTTTGGATGAGGTAAAATTTACCGGTGATAAGCTACAAAATATAAGGGATGTGCTAGAAAATATTAATTTTGATTAAAAAGTACAAAAAATACTAAAAAGTATTGTTGATGAGCTATAAAATATTGGGGGTGAGCTAAAAAAATATTGGGGCGAACTAAAAAATATTTGGGGTGAGCTAGAAAATATTAGGGGTGAGCTAAAAAATATTGGGGATGATCTAGAAAATATTGGGGAAGAGCTAAAAAATATTGGGGATGAGCTAAAATTAATTGGGGGTGAGCTAGAAAATATTGTGAATGAGCTAGAAAATATTGTGGGTCAGCTAGAAAATTTTGGGGATGAGCTAGAAAATATTAGGGAAGAGCTAAAAAATATTTGGGATGAGCTACAATATATTGGGGGTGAGCTAGAAAATATTGGGGATGAGCTAGAAAATATTGGGGATAAGCTAGAAAATATTGGGGGTGAGCTATAAAATATTAGGGATGAGCTCGAAAATATTGGGGGTGAGCTAGAAAATATTCGGGATGAGCTAAAAAGTGTTGTTAATGAGCTAAAATATATTGGGGGTGAGCTAAAAAAAATATTGGGGATGAGCTACAAAATATTAGGGGTGAGCTAGAAAATATTGGGGATGAGCTAGAAAATATTGGGGATAAGCTAGAAAATATTGGGGGTGAGCTATAAAATATTAGGGATGAGCTCGAAAATATTGGGGGTGAGCTAGAAAATATTCGGGATGAGCTAAAAAGTGTTGTTAATGAGCTAAAATATATTGGGGGTGAGCTAAAAAAAATATTGGGGATGAGCTACAAAATATTAGGGGTGAGCTAGAAAATATTGGGGATGAGCTAGAAAATATTGGGGATGAGCTAGAAAATATTGGGGGTGAGCTAGAAAATAGTGGGGGTGAGCTAGAGAATATTTGGGGTGAGACAAAAAATATTTGGGAAGAGCTAAAATATATTGGGGGGAGAGCTAGAAAATATTGGGGATGAGCTAGAAAATATTGGGGATGAGCAACAAAATATTGGGGATGAGCTAGAAAATATTGGGGATGAGCTAAAAATATTGGCGATGAGCTAAAAATATTAGGGATTAGCTAGAAAATATTGGGGATTGGCTAGAAAATATTGCAGGTGAGTTAAAAAATATTGTGGATGAGCTAGAAAATATTTTTGATGAGCTAGAAAATAATGGGTGTGATTTAAAAAATAATCGGGATCAGCTTGAAAATATTGGGGGTGAGCTAAAAAAAATATTGGGGTGAGCTAGAAAATATTAGGGGTGAGCTAGTAAATATTGGGGATTGGCTAGAAAATATTGCGGGTGAGTTAAAAAACATTATGGATGAGCTAGAAAATATTTTTGATGAGCTAGAAAATAATGGGGGTGATTAAAAAAATATTCGGGATC
>NW_004797521.1:94250-96965 GCF_000002075.1 Aplysia californica | reverse complement strand
GAGCTAAAAAATATTGGGGGTGAGCTAAAAAAAATATTGGGGTTGAGCTAGAAAATATTGGGGGTGAGCTAGAAAATATTGGGGGTGAGCTGGAAAATATTGGGGGTGAGCTAGAAAATATTGGGGATGAGCTAGAAAATATTGGGGATAAGCTAGAAAATATTGGGGGTGAGCTATAAAATATTAGGGATGAGCTCGAAAATATTGGGGGTGAGCTAGAAAATATTCGGGATGAGCTAAAAAGTGTTGTTAATGAGCTAAAATATATTGGGGGTGAGCTAAAAAAAATATTGGGGATGAGCTACAAAATATTAGGGGTGAGCTAGAAAATATTGGGGATGAGCTAGAAAATATTGGGGATGAGCTAGAAAATATTGGGGGTGAGCTAGAAAATAGTGGGGGTGAGCTAGAGAATATTTGGGGTGAGACAAAAAATATTTGGGAAGAGCTAAAATATATTGGGGGGAGAGCTAGAAAATATTGGGGATGAGCTAGAAAATATTGGGGATGAGCAACAAAATATTGGGGATGAGCTAGAAAATATTGGGGATGAGCTAAAAATATTGGCGATGAGCTAAAAATATTAGGGATTAGCTAGAAAATATTGGGGATTGGCTAGAAAATATTGCAGGTGAGTTAAAAAATATTGTGGATGAGCTAGAAAATATTTTTGATGAGCTAGAAAATAATGGGTGTGATTTAAAAAATAATCGGGATCAGCTTGAAAATATTGGGGGTGAGCTAAAAAAAATATTGGGGTGAGCTAGAAAATATTAGGGGTGAGCTAGTAAATATTGGGGATTGGCTAGAAAATATTGCGGGTGAGTTAAAAAACATTATGGATGAGCTAGAAAATATTTTTGATGAGCTAGAAAATAATGGGGGTGATTAAAAAAATATTCGGGATCAGCTTGAAAATATTGGGGGTGAGCTAAAAAAAATATTGGGGTGAGCTAGAAAATATTAGGGGTGAGCTAGAAAAAAATATTGAGGATGATCTAGAAAATATTGGGGATGATCTAGAAAATATTGGGGATGATCTAACAAATATTGGGGAAGGGCTAAAAAACATTCTGGATGAGCTAAAATATATTGGGGGTGAGCTAGAAAATACTGGGGGTGAGCGAAAAATATTGGGGATGAGCTAGAAAATATTGGGGGTGAGCTGGAAAATATTGAGGATGAGCTAGAAAATATTGGGTGTGAGCTAGATAATATTGGGGGTGAGCTAGAAAATATTAGGGGTGAGCTAGAATATATTAGGGATGATCTAGAAAAAATTGGGGGTGAGCTGAAAAATAATGGGGAATATTTGGGATAAACCAAAAAATATTGGAGATGAATAAAAAAAATAAGAGTATATTTTGGGAATCATCTAAAAAGTATGGAAAATGATCTAGAAAGTTGGAATGCATGGGATGAATTAAAAGATATTAGGGTTGAGCTAGAAAATATTATGGATTACCTAGAAAATATTGGGGATGATCCAGAAAATATTGGGGAAGAGCTAAAAAATATTTGGGATGAGCTAAAATATATTGGGGATGAGCTACAAAATATTGGGGGTGAGCTAGAAAATATTGGGGGTGAGCTAGAAAATATTAGGGGTGAGCTTGAAAATATTGAGGATGAGCTAGAAAATATTGGGGGTGAGCTAGAAAATATTGGGGATGAGCTAAAAAGTATTGTTGATGAGCTAAAAAATATTGGGGGTGAGCTAAAAAAAATATTGGGGGTGAGCTACAAAATATTGGGGGTGAGCTGTAAAATATTGGGGATGAGCTAGAAAATATTGGGTGTGAGCTAGAAAATATTGTGGATGAGCTAGAAAATTAATGGATGTGAGCTAGAAAATATTGGGGGTGAGCTACAAAATATTGAGGATGAAATAGAAAATTTTAGGGGTGAGCTAGAAAATATTGGGGATGATCTAGAAAAATATTGGGGAAGAGCTAAAAAATATTCAGGATGAGCTAAAATATATTCGGGATGAGCTAGAAAATATTGGGGATGAGCTAAACAATATTGTGGGTGAGCTAAAAAATATTGGGGGTGAGCTAGAAAATATTGGGGATGAGCTATAAAATATTGGGGATGAGCTGGAAAATATTGGGGATGAGCTAAAAAGTATTGTTGATGAGCTAGAAAATATTGGAGGGGAGCTAAAAAAAATATTGGGGGTGAGCTAGAAAATATTACGGGTAAGCTAGAAAATATTGGGGATGATCTAGAAAATATTTGGGAAAAGCTAAAAAATATTCGTGATGAGCTAATATTAATTGGGGGTGAGCTAGAAAATATGGGGGGTGAGATAGAAAATATTGGGGATGAGCTAGAAATAAATAGGAAAGAGCTAAAAAGTTTCGGGGTGAGATAAAAAATATTGGGGGTGAGCTAGAAAATATTGGGGATGTGCTAGAAAAAATAAGGGAAGAGCTAAAAAATATTCGGGATGAGCTAAAATATATTGGGGGTGAGCTAGAAAATATTGGGTGTGAGCTAGAAAATATTGGGGATGAGCTAGAAAATTAATGGGTGTGAGCTAGAAAATATTGGGGGTGAGCTACAAAATATTGAGGATGAAATAGAAAATTTTAGAGGTGAGCTAGAAAATATTGGGGATGATATTGAAAAATATTGGGGAAGAGCTAAAAAACATTCGGGATGAGCTAAAATATATTGGGGATGAGCTAGAAAATATTGGGGGTGAGCTAA
>NW_004797521.1:92263-94150 GCF_000002075.1 Aplysia californica | reverse complement strand
TATGGAAAATGATCTAGAAAGTTGGAATGCATGGGATGAATTAAAAGATATTAGGGTTGAGCTAGAAAATATTATGGATTACCTAGAAAATATTGGGGATGATCCAGAAAATATTGGGGAAGTGCAAAAAAATATTTGGGATGAGCTAAAATATATTGGGGATGAACTACAAAATATTGGGGGTGAGCTAGAAAATATTAGGGGTGAGCTAGAAAATATTAGGGGTGAGCTTGAAAATATTGGGGATGACCTAGAAAATATTGGGGGTGAGCTAGAAAATATTGGGGATGAGCTAGAAAATTAATGGGTGTGAGCTAGAAAATATTGGGGTTGAGCTACAAAATATTGAGGATGAAATAGAAAATTTTAGAGGTGAGCTAGAAAATATTGGGGATGATATTGAAAAATATTGGGGAAGAGCTAAAAAACATTCGGGATGAGCTAAAATATATTGGGGATGAGCTAGAAAATATTGGGGGTGAGCTAAAAAATATTGGGGGTGAGCTTGAAAATATTGGGGATGAGCTAGAAAATATTGGGTGTGAGCTAGAAAATATTGGGGATGAGCTAGAAAATTAATGGGTGTGAGCTAGAAAATATTGGGGGTGAGCTACAAAATATTGAGGATGAAATAGAAAATTTTAGGGGTGAGCTAGAAAATATTGGGGATGATCTAGAAAAATATTGGGGAAGAGCTAAAAAATATTCAGGATGAGCTAAAATATATTCGGGATGAGCTAGAAAATATTGGGGATGAGCTAAACAATATTGTGGGTGAGCTAAAAAATATTGGGGGTGAGCTAGAAAATATTGGGGATGAGCTATAAAATATTGGGGATGAGCTGGAAAATATTGGGGATGAGCTAAAAAGTATTGTTGATGAGCTAGAAAATATTGGAGGGGAGCTAAAAAAAATATTGGGTGTGAGCTAGAAAATATTACGGGTAAGCTAGAAAATATTGGGGATGATCTAGAAAATATTTGGGAAAAGCTAAAAAATATTCGGGATGAGCTAATATTAATTGGGGGTGAGCTAGAAAATATGGGGGTTGAGATAGAAAATATTGGGGATGAGCTAGAAATAAGTAGGAAAGAGCTAAAAAAGTTTCGGGGTGAGATAAAAAATATTGGGGGTGAGCTAGAAAATATTGGGGATGTGCTAGAAAAAAGTAGGGAAGAGCTAAAAAGTATTCGGGATGAGCTAAAATATATTGGGGGTGAGCTAGAAAATATTGGGTGTGAGCTAGAAAATATTGGGGATGAGCTACAAAATATTGGGGGTGAGCTACAAAATATTGGGGATGAGCCAGAAAATATAGGGGGTTAGCTAGAAAATATTGGGGATGAGCTAAAAAGTATTGTTAATGAGCTAAAAAATAATGTTTGTGAGCTAAAAAAAAATATTGGGTGTGATCTAGAAAATTTTAGGGTTGAGCTAGAAAATATTGCGAATGATCTAGAAAATATTGGGGAAAAGCTAAAAATATTTGGGATGAGCTAAAATATATTGGGGGTGAGATAGAAAATATTGGGGGTGAGCTAGAAAATATTGGGGGTGAGCTAGAAAATATTGGGGGTGAGCTAGAAAATATTGGGGATGAGCTAGAAAATAGTAGGGAAGAGCTAAAAAATATTTGGGATGAGCTAAAATATATTGGGGGTAAGCTAGAAAATATTGGGGGTGAGCTAGAAAATAAGGGTGATGAGCTAAAAAATATTGGGAATGAGCTTCAAAATATTGGGGGTGGCTAGAAAATATTGGGTATGAGATAAAACATATTTGGGATGAGTTAGAAAATATTGGGGATGAGCTAAAATATATTGTGGGCGAGCTAGAAAATATTGGGGATGAGCAATAAAATATAGGGGATGAGCTAGAAAATATTG
>NW_004797521.1:90313-91812 GCF_000002075.1 Aplysia californica | reverse complement strand
TGTGATCTAGAAAATTTTAGGGTTGAGCTAGAAAATATTGCGAATGATCTAGAAAATATTGGGGAAAAGCTAAAAATATTTGGGATGAGCTAAAATATATTGGGGGTGAGATAGAAAATATTGGGGGTGAGCTAGAAAATATTGGGGGTGAGCTAGAAAATATTTGGGATGATCTAGAAAATATTGGGGAAAAGCTATAAAATATTTAGGATGAGCTAAAATATATTGGAGGTGAGATAGAAAATATTGGTGGTGAGCTAGAAAATATTGGGGGTGAGCTAGAAAATATTGGGGGTGAGCTAGAAAATATTTGGGATGATCTAGAAAATATTGGGGAAAAGCTAAAAAATATTTAGGATGAGCTAAAATATATTGGAGGTGAGATGGAAAATATTGGTGGTGAGCTAGAAAATATTGTGGGTGAGCTAGAAAATATTGGGGGTGAGCTGGAAAATATTGGGGGTGAGCTAGAAAATATTGGGGATGAGCTAGAAAATATTGGGGGTTAGCTAGAAAATATTGGGGATGAGCTAGAAAAAAGTAGGGAAGAGCTAAAAAATATTCGGGATGAGCTAAAATATATTGGGGGTGAGCTAAAAAATATTGGGGGTGAGCTAGAAAATATTGGGGGTGAGCTAAAAAATGTTTGGGATGATCTAGAAAATATTGGGGGTGAGCTACAAAATATTGCGGATGAAATAGAAAATTTTAGTGGTGAGCTAGAAAATATTGGGGATGATCTAGAAAAATATTGGGGAAGAGCTAAAAAATATTCTGGATGAGCCAAAATGTATTTTGGTTGAGCTAGAAAATATTGAGGTTGAGGTAGAAAATATTGGGGGTGAGCTACACAATATTGGGTGTGAGCTAGAAAGTATTGGGGATGAGCTAAACAATATTGTGGGTGAGCTAAAAAATATTGGGGGTGAGCTAGAAAATATTGGGGATGAGCTAAAAAGTATTGTTGATGAGCTAGAAAATATTGGAGGGGAGCTAAAAAAATATTGGGGGTGAGCTAGAAAATATTACGGGTAAGCTAGAAAATATTGGGGATGATCTAGAAAATATTTGGAAAATGCTAAAAAATATTCGGGATGAGCTAATATTAATTGGGGGTGAGCTAGAAAATATTGGGGGTGAGCTAGAAAATATTGGGGATGACCTAGAAAATATTGGGGTCAATCTAGAAATAAGTAGGAAGGAACTAAAAAAATTTCGGGTAAGATAAAAAATATTGGGGGTGAGCTAGAAAATATTGGGGATGTGCTAGAAAAAAGTAGGGAAGAGCTAAAATATATTCGGGATGAGCTAAAATATATTGGGGGTGAGCTAGAAAATATTGGGGATGAGCTACAAAATATTGGGGGTGAGCTACAAAATATTGGGGATGAGCCAGAAAATATTGGGGGTTAGCTACAAAATAATGGGTGTGAGCTAAAAAAATATTGGGGGTGATCTAAAAAATTTTAGGGTTGAGCTAGAAAATATTGGGGATGATC